>NC_054540.1:48255086-48555086 GCF_017654505.1 Polyodon spathula
GAGGCTAACTATGACCTATTCTTGAGTACACAATTATTCCCTCTACTTCTAAAGAAATGTCCTAATTTCTAACATAAAGAACAATGCTAATATAAGACCATTGCAAAATGCAAAATTCAAACTTTTTTTTTTTTTCTGTAAACAGTTCAAGTCCAAACTTTCTTCAACTATTAACTAAGAAAGTGAATCAGTAGCCTTGTAGTCAATCAGATGACCAGGTATGTCATCGTGAGCAAGTGGGCTGCGCTCAGGCTGTTGGTCTAGGTGGCAGCTGTGAAGAGAAGTTGAAGGAGATGTTTGTCCATTGACAAAGACATTGTGTCGCTGATGTCCTAGGAAGCTGAAGTTGGTTGGGAGGTGGCAAGAGTCCTGAAACAGCAGTCAAAGGTAGTGGAGCTATAGTTACTGGGGAGAGTGTCCCATGATCCATAAGAGGGGCAGACATTCGAGGACCATTTTCTTAGCCTTAGGGTGGAAAGATCTTTAATTTTGAAGTTCACTGGATGTGATCCATCTTCAAAGGTAAGCGGGCGAACAATGCCCAGGAGCAGGTTTGTAGCATTGTTGGGCTGGTTCATTTATGAGGACAGCCATTTGCGTTGTAAAGCATGTACTTGAGGTGCTTGTTGTATTGAGCCTTCTGTTAGTTTTTCACATGGTCACTCACTTTATGAACCTCTTGGAACGCAAGCTGCAGGCTTCTCTTCAGGGAAGCTGCATACTCCACTGGTTTGCTAGGTGTGGAAGATGAGAGGCAAGTGTTGAAGAACATGAAGTGGGAGTCATGTTTCATGCCCTTGAGCCAAAAAGAGAATGGTGAACCCTTTGCTTGCATGAGTTATAGTGTTTTCAGCCATTTCAATCTGATGGAGGTGGTCATCCCAATCAGTTACTACTACTACTATATTTAAAAAAAAAAAAAAAAAAAAAAAAAAAAAAAAATCTGCTGCCTATATTAAATGCTATTTTAATTGAAATGCTATACAGGAAATATCCAACATATAGCAATTTAAATATACATTCGTTTTGGCAAATACTACTAGTCAAATATAATGAAAGCTGAGCATATACATGATGACCTTACATTTCAACTGAAATTGAAAATTGATCAATTCAGACTCATTAGCTTGTTGTAGTTCTGCATCTTCAGTTTCTTTATTTGAACATAATACGACTTTAGACATGATTTTGTATCTACTTGTCTAGAACATAACATACGTCTTAGGCCCTGTCTACGCTACATAACCGATATCAAGAGCCATACTCAAAGCGTCCACACTAAAGTACCATTTCATGTTTAGTGCTTCGTACATACAAACACTAATTAAATAGTCCAGTTACAGCTGCTAGCAGCACAATGGACTGTGAGACTTAATATGAGATTATCCCATCATGCACTGGATTTTATGTTTACAACCTGGCAAATATGGAGCCTGTGTCAACGGAAGACATAGTGCATCTTAGCATGAACGTTATGGCTTTGTTTCTTACAAACACAAGGTACATTTTATCTTAATGTGTGCATTTCGTTTTGAACTCTGAAGTTCTCCTTGACCGATTTCATGGCTCCAGATATCAATGTGCCTTGATTTCGGTCATCTTCTCATGTTGCTCTGTGATTCACCATTTTACATCAAGCCTCACAAATTGCATACGGTACAGCAGTACTGATAGTCATTATCAACTCCTTCAGCCACCTGTTGTAGTACTGCATTTGTCCATACGCCAAAGCATATCAGAAAACATTTTGGGATATTGGAGGACAAACCACACTGCCTGATGTGATCTCATTTAGAACCGGATTAGAGACTGTCCTCTGAGGTAGTTGCGAGTCTGCTACTCGAGTATGGTATGAAACGATGCATAGGTAGATTTTTAACACTTTTAAGCCGGTTTAAAGCCAGCTAACATGGTTTAAAGGCATAGTGTGAACAGGAACCTAGAGTGCAACCATTACACACACCTTCTCCAACCAAGCTAACACCAACAGCCAAAATAATATAGACAAGATTCAGAACATTTCTACACATGGCAAATGACATTTAATAGAGAAAAGTGTAAGATACTGCATGCAGGCGATACAAATGTGCATTATAAATATCATGTGGGAGATACTGAAATTGAAGAAAGAATCTATGAAAAAGACCTAAGAGTTTATGTTGACTCAGAAATGTCTTCATCTAGACAATGTGTTGAAGTTATAAGAAAGACCAAAAAGATATATTGTGAAAAGTGTTGAATTTGAATCAAGGGAATTAATGTTAAAACTGTACAATGCATTAGTAAGACCACATCTTGAATATTGTGTTCAGTTCTGGTCACCTCGCTACAAAAAGGATATTGCTGCTCTAGAAAGAGTGTAAAGAACAGCAACTAGAATTATTCCAGGTTTAAAAGGCATGTCATATGCAGACAGGTTAAAATAATTTAATCTATTCAGTCTTGGACAAAGAAGACTACGCGGCGACCTGATTCAAACATTCAAAAATCTAAAAGGTATTCACAATGTCGACCCAAGGGACTTTTTCGATCTGAAAAAAGAAACAAGGACCAGGGGTCACAAATGGAGATTAGACAAAGGGGCATTTAGAACAGAAAATAGGAGGCACTGTTTTACAGAGAATTGTGAGGGTCTGGAACCAACTCCCCAGTAATGTTGTTGAAGCTGACACCCTGGGATCATTCAAGAAACTGCTTGATGAGATTCTAGGATCAATAAGCTACCAACAACCAAATGAGCAAGATGGGTTGAATGGCCTCCTCTCATTTTTAAACTTTCTTATGTTCTTATGTTCTTAATTCAGACGAGACTGAAAGAGAGGCTTGGTAACTCAAAGGCTTACATGGCGCTTCATAATGTGACAGTGCTCAATTTCTATCATCTGCAATTATATAGAACATAAATAAGCAGACTAGAAATAACAAGTACATTTCTGTATTATTCCACACATTCTTTTTGTTGATGAAAAGTAGACATGGCAGGCAGAATAGCTTGTTTGATACCGCACACAGACAGATCCACTCACAGTTGTACACCTGCTTTTCTAGCCTTTTTTTAACATAAATAACAAAAACATTGGCAATGCAATGCAACAGTCGTTTACAGTGGAGATATCAAACACAAAAGCCCAAGTTAGGAGAAGCAATTGGGGCAATCTTGTCAAGCATCAAGCAAATAGGCACAATTGGTGCTGGGGCCCAACATTCACACAATTGTTGCATCTAACTTGGCTTCTTTTTGCTCCACTTTATCGCTTCACTTTACACTGAAATGCTCATTCCCTTATCAGCTGGATTGTAACCAGAATAAAGATGTTGAGACACATATGTGCCAAGGAAAGTGCTCAAGCCAAGTTAGAACCAACAATTGTGTGAATGTTGGGCCCCAGCACTTTTCCAATTGTGCCTATTTGCTTGATGTTTGACAAGGTTGCTCCAATTGCTTCTCCTAACTTGGCTTTTGTGTTTGATATCACCGCTTTAAATGGCTTGTGGCAGGCTGGCGAGTGGATAGAGGCCCAGAGATAGACTTCAGTTCAAACAAATATACTTTTATTATAAATAAACACAAAATGAAAGGGCACAAGGGCCAAAACAAAGCAATTTAAACACAAAAAAGATAAAAAGCAAAACTTACAAAAATAACAGTTTCCAGGCTGGGCAATGCCTTCACTGGATTCAAACTTTCTAAACAACCAAAAAAAAAACCAACCTGCTTCCTCAGCTCCCTCTCTCCAAATGAGAAGCAGAGGCCTCCTTTTATATCAGGTGGCTGGGCGCTGATTGATCGTTAATCAACCTAATCAACTAATCAACCCCAGCCACCTGAACATAATAAACCCAGGCAGGTAGTGGAAGTTAACCCCATCCCTGCCAATTTAAAGGGCAGAGCTTTGCTCTGCCACATGGCTGTTTGGTTTTTCTAACTTGTTTTTTTACATTGCCAATGTTTTTGTTAGATATCACTTCTTTTTTTACTTTATCAAATAAAGAATAAAGCGAGGGAAAGATATTCGAGAATGTGTATAGTAAATAAAAAGACAGACAAGATAAGAGAATAATAAGTAGAGTACTATAACAGAAATGAGAAAAGATTTTAAAGTAAAATAATGGTAGAAGGGACTTTTGGACAGTATTGAAAGTGTAGACATTGTATTGTTTAGTTGCAAATGTACATCTGTCAGATGTCTATTTTGGTAGGTATTGATATGAATTGTTGGTTATAAAGGTAGCATACTAACACATTTTAATGCTGAAAAAAACATTATTCTCCTTGTTATGAACTTAGGCCAATGTAAGGCATTTGTAAAGCATTAGAACCCTTCATAAAAGGCCATATCCATATCCTTTGCATTTCCTGGCCATGGTTTGGCTTCAATGAGTGCATTATGTGCATGCACCCATTTTCCAGTAGCACCCACTGCAACATTATCATACACCCTGTCCTTGGTGTATGATAATGGAAGCTAATTGGTAATTCCCTTTGTCCACAGTAATTTTGCTTTTCTGCACAGCAGTAAACTTAGCATTGTGTCACTTTGTAACGGTCCTGTCTGGTTTGGTTTTCCAAAGCAGAAGTTGGAGTGCAATTGTTCTTCCTGCTTACTAAATAAGTTCATATTTCATGATTACATAAGTTTTGCATTGCCTACATTTGCTACCAAGAATCACTGCCCATTTGTCATTTTTGTAATTGAGTTCTTCCAAACACATGGAATCTGTACCAGCAGGTACATGTAGAGGGTAAACATGCAGCACCTGTCAGTTTGATGATCAGCAGTTACATCTACTACATAGAATGTCATGACTTATTGTGACTGAAACCATGCGAGATACTTCAGGATAAATTTTAGACAATTTGGTGAGAAACTCTGCAACATCTTGCTGCTCACCTCTATTGAAGGGTTCTCCTAAGTGACAAATATCCACAGTAGTTCGAGATGCAGTGGATGGCAAGTGATCACAGTTGAAAAAAAGCTCCTGATAGCCTCTTGTTGACTGTGTTTTAATGAATCCTTCAGAGGTTGCATTTGCATAGCATGAGGTGAAATTCAGGTTGCTAAAACCTCTGAATGGATGTGTAACTGCAAGTGTTCTCTTAGAAGATTGAGGCATTTGCTGTTCCTGAATATTAGTGATGGCTCGGTGAATGAAATGCACTTGATCTTTTACCTTGTGTACCTTGTGCGTCTCCTTCAAGTTTATCAACTTAAGGCAATAAATCCCTCTGAGCCTATTGTACTCTCCAACTGCATTTTGAGGTGCCTTAATGCAGGTGTGATCAAAAAGTTGATAAGGTGGACACAGCTTAAGGATGCAACTCTGGAAAGTGCAACGAAACTTTGTCCATAGGAGAAAATGTAGTGACCATGATCCATCATAACTGTTTTTAGAGTCATACACTGGCATTTGTGAATGGTGATTGCATGAGCACCAATGACTGGGAACTGTTCTCTAACAATGTAGACTATGTCCATGATTCCAAACTTTGAGCGTAAATGTTCAAAGGTATGGGTGACTACATTGTTAAATTAGATTTTGACCATACTTATTTTTTACATATAGTAGGAAACAGCTTGACGCTTCCCTATTGCCCCATTGATGAGACTAGTGGCAATGTCAATGTTCTTGTGAAGCACCAGTTTGTAGCCTATTTGACTCATATGGTAGTTTCCAGTCCAGCTGTATGACTGCAGTCAGCCTTAAGGTGTTTATTTTTTCCAGCACGTTTGTCTGGGAGTTACAAGAGCAGTCCACAGTCCATAAGATGAATGTCCTCTTCAGGCATACGATCAAGCACCCAGTCTGGATTTGGTTACAGGCATCTACAGTAGGCATGATGCAGGTTGAGCTGGCATCTTTGTCATCTAAGTCTTTCATGTGTTTGATAATTTGTTTTTTATAGCTGGAAATACCTCCGCTTCCATAGGTATCAAGCATCAAGTCAACAATCTGCGATCAGCTTGGTTGGTGGCTCCGAGTTGGCCATGGTTAAGGAGTTACCAAAAGTTCTGTCCTGTTTCTGGTGCATATTAAGTATGAGTTCATCATACGCAAACAAATTCCACAGATCCACAGATTCCAAGGAGCCAGTCAGTTTGTACAATTCATATCCACAAGACGTATCCACATTCCATAAAGCAAATTGATTAATCAAAGTCACCAGGAATTAGCAAACATTCACAAATTTGACATCAAATAATATAATTCTGGAGACAAAAATTATTTTGAGGCATTATTTTTTCTTTTTTATGAATACATTTTCTGCTTTTACATGCTATATTAACTGTCATATTGCTACCTACATGAACAAACTCTTGAAAGAAAAGACAGTGATTTTCAGTATTGCAAGGGAGATGAAGGGAGGTTTCACAGTTTAGATCGAGTGACTATTTTCTAAGCATTATTTGTGAACGCTTATTCACCATTTCTACACCCTGTTAGAAAATTGAATTCCCTGCATTTTTTAAAACTATTAATTGTTTAATCTTAAAATCACAATTTACAAGATTAAATACACTACTGTACTCCCCATGGGTGCTGCCATAATAGGGTCACACGACTGTGATACTGCACTTAGATTTTTCTAAATTAGAAGCCTGTCGTATAGCGAGTTATACTAGAACAGGGTGGTTCGTCAGCCAGTCAAAGTTTTGCCACTGCAATATGCAAAACTCCTGGAGCTGTGTAGAGACTCTCGGTAGTTTCCAACAAGTTTTTCTAACTTGTATGAGGAACTACCGTTCCTCTCAGTAATTTATATTTTTGTTGCACAGTCTCTTGCGCTAAATAGATTAGTCAACACATTTTTCTGTAAACGTTCCATTGTGGCTGCAAAGTTTCCATAGCTTGTTGTTCTATCAAGGATGATTCACTTCTACAGTTGCATGCTTGTCTACTTTTTCCAACACACATAGGTCAGCTGTCATGTTGCCTATGCAACATGATGCAACTTGGAGCATTGCATGTGTTCACCAGCAATGTAAGAATATAGCCGCCGTGAACAGATTGCTTACATGCAGGTCTATGTGTATTTCATATTCTTAAAAATGTTGTAGATTTAAAACGTATTTTTTTGTGAATTCTGGAGCCTGCAATGAATGCATTGCATACATTGAAGGTGCATCACTGATCAACAATACATAGCACTGTGGGCGGTTTAGACATGTGTAACTCATGCTGGAAGACAGGTCCAATCCTGGTCCTGGAGGGCAGGTGTCTCTCCTGGTTTTTGTTTCAACTGTGTCCTAAATTACTTAATTTGACCAATTATTACCAATTATTGTTCTAATTAAGTAATTTAGGGCACAGTTTGAACAAAAACCAGGAGGGACACCTACCCTCCGGGACCAGGATAGGACATAAGATGTTTAGGCGGTGGTCTACTATGAGAATCAAACAAATCAAACATAAATAAAGTCTTCCTCTGTGGAGTGTGTAAGAAAGATGGATATCTTCATAAAAATAAAAAGGTTCTTCAAGTAGAAAAATAATCGAAAATAAAATCTTCCTTCTGAAGTAAAACAAATTAAATTGAGTTTGTGTCCACAATAAACTGAAATGTAAGGACAAATGGGAAAATGATTTGGCTTTCATTACGTATATAACACAACTTATAAGGTAGCCAAAGTATTACTGATAATTGATTATTACAATATACAGAACAGAAATCATAGCTCTTAAAGGTCATGTATATTATTACTAAACCCAATAGATTATGTTTAAACATTGCATTAAATATCCAGTAGGTGGCAGCAATAAGCTAGGATTAGCATAACGGTAAACTAAGCAGGGTGTATACAATTAAAGATTTATCATACCTATATATCCTTTATGTTATTTGGTTTCCAATTTTTGCTTTGTTTCTGTTTTTCATTATATCTTTTATATTTTCTATTTCAGTGCGCTTCATGGTAATAGTTTCTCTACTAAAACCAATAAAACACCTCACCCTCAAAACCTATGCAATCTCCTCTGTAATGAAAATAAATAAATAAAAAAATCAGGCTTATTGAATCTCATTGGCAGCAGCAATTAACTCAACTAGTCCATCATAATGCAATTGTCTATAGGGAATGATAGAAGGAGAATGATAGAAGGTGATAATAATTAAAATAGTCCCAATCCCTTGGCTTTAGTCTCACATTAATGTAGCAAAAAGCCCTTGTGTATTTACTTTTCATTTTTTTAATTTGCATGGTAATAATAATAATTATACTGTGCAAGTATTGTGCTTTACTGTGGTTAACACATTTATTTTTACAGTGTTTATCATACATTTCTGATCTTTGCCATTCGTTTACTATATTTTACAATTATTTTCCATGTTTTCATCATATTAAACTGCTGTAAACTTTTATAAGGGCTGACAGTGATAGAAACTACCCCAAAAATGTCCAGAAAAGAATAAAATCTTTTAAGCATGTATGTACACTGAACAATAATGTAACTTCTCTTGGTTTTATGGTATTAGAATTCCTTGCAGAAAAGGATGGCTTGCAATAACTGTTTTTCCCACACACCAAAACTGAACAAAACATTGTCACATATACCATGAAGGAAACAACATGCGTTAGCTCACCATGTGACTCAGTTCAATAATGCACATGGGACTAGCTGATGGCGTGGACTGGCGATCACAACCAGCAGTTGAATTGCCCAATCATCTTGATTTTGCTGGTCAGCTCTTAACCCACCAGCATCAAGGACATTGTCTCCATGTGATTCAGCATGTGTCACTGCAGGACAAAGGCAATGTGGGCACAACTTTTCCTGGCTCCAGGATGTTATTAGATGCATGTGGAGATTTTGTGGTGTTTCACACGCAACAGACCATTGTTATCTTCGTGCCACAAAAATGCACATGCTTCACAGTGTACGACCTTGCCTGCTTCACTAGTCACTGTGTTGACTTACACAATAACAGAGCACAGTTCCTGACACAGCATACCCTTAATATTGTGGGTCAAATCCTTTTTTTTTTTTTTTTCTCAACATTTTTTTGTTTGTTTTAATGGAACAAATTTAGAGTTGCATTTCAAGTAAGTCATTTATAGCTTGTTTCAAGGGATTTCCAACAATTGTTTGACACAAGTCAACCTCTTCTCTCACAGTTACCATCTAGAGTAAAAGTCATGAACCCAGTTTACCATCTGCACCAGCCAATAGCAATAATGTAACATTGAGGCTTTTGTATGTCTTTTACCCAAAGTTATGCCCATTAAATCTTAGATTTGCATAGCTACCTATTTCTCCCAGTTCTTTATCCTAATCCCCCAGTTCAACAGGTCACACATTCAAGGTTTGTTAGATCTACCTTATAATATGTACATGTAGTGTTGAATTTGCTAGAAGTTACCTGGAAATCTTCCAACAGGTTATCAATTACCAACAACAGATACCACTTGTATACCACTTCTCACAAAAACAACACCCCAGAGCACTTTGAAAAACACTTGGTTTCTACTGCGATTGAAGTAAATCTATGAAATTAGGAACTTAAATTAGGAGTTTGATCAAATGTATTATTTTTTTGTTGTTGTGATTTTTGCTCGATTAAGCCTCAAAGGAAAATTGTTAAATGGGAGTAGGTCATGCTTTTCATCCATCATAAGGTACAGTGGAAATTCTGCGATGTCGTTGGCTGGGATGCAGATAAGTAATTAGAAGATCTCATACTGGTTTTCAATAGACTGGAACAAGTGCCTTCATTTGGGCAGGATATATGAACAAATAAAAAATAATTGAAAACAATAACTTTTAATTGGCCATACTTGACCGACGATGGTGAAAAAATGTCACTAAATGAAGATTACTATATGAAACTGTGCTGACAAATTGTATTTTTGTTAATGTAACTATGACAGCTATTAGGTACATATGCCCACACAAGTGAAGCTCCATAGAGCATTACAATGACTTAGCTGGACTATATTTACTATATGGCTCGTATGGTATTGCTGGTGTTCGCAGGTGGTTATCAAAATTAACCTGTGGCAGTGAAACCCAGCAAGACACAATCTTCTTCTTCACTGATTCTGTAACCTTCTGGCTCCAGTCCCTCACACAGCTTGCACAGTTGGAACTAAGTTAACCTTGGTGTCAGCAAACTTCAAATCCAAATCACGTGTTCAGTGCCTGGTGGGGTCTGAACTGAATGTAGTTTATGTGTGTAGTGAATGGGGATATACAGGAAGGTTTTTAAAATTAAAAATATAATCTGCTGACATATGTAGTATAATGTAGATTAGACTAAGATATAGACTGTGTATTATATTGCGCACCATATTTACATTACCCTGGATTTTAAAATTATTATCTTTTTTTTTTTTTTTCAATTTTTGGTTTGTTTTTCCAATTGTATCTTTTAAATCTAAGTGCCGTTCTGGCAGGTTCATTTTTATGTAGTTGTTCAACACTAATCCAAGCAAGGGCCCATCATCTTACCAGATGTTTTGTTTCATATGGAAAAACAAATGCTGTGTGCATAATTTGCTGGAATAATGTTTAAGTTTTTTTTTGTATCTTTTTTCACAGTGTCCTGCGGCAGTGAGCAGATACAAAATATTCTCTAGTTTTTTAGTATATCATCAAAAGAAACATTGCAAACATATAATTGGGTTCACGCAGAGAACACTCCAGGAACTTATTGAGGTAATCTTTATTTGAGACTCTTATTGCAGATTGCCATTATTATATTGTAGATCAATTAATGAAAATGATTCAGTTTGCTTCTTGTTAAATGGAGGGTCCTTGCTTTAACTAAAAGGGGAACCTAATGGCCTTTTCCTGTTCCTTATGTTTAATGTTCTTAGAAAATAACTTGCCAAATCACTGTTTCAAAGCACTAGTTAAGTATAAGTGTACCCTATTTCTTTTTGAACTTCATGGCCAATTGTTCACTTTCCTTCTAACATATAATATCCTATTAAATATAAACTCTGGGTCAATACAGTGTTTGTAGAGTACCATCGAATCTGTGAGAACTGAATCCATTGGAACTAGTATGTGTTGGTTAAAAGTAGAAAGCCAGGAACTCAGAAAGTGATCTCTGGAGTCCTACGTGTTTAATGCAATGTTGAAGGAAGTACAGCGGAAAGCACTTATCAGGAATTTCCTTTCAAAGAGGAAAGTGTTTTTTGGAGGGAACATGCAAATATTTGTCAGCAGACCAAGGGCCGAGAAAAAAAGGAAAGAGGTTAGAGTTCCCTGAAATAATCTGTCACCAAAATGTTGAAAAAACACATGTTTATTATTATAGCTTACTTCATTAAAAAAAACACTGTCCCATCAAGGAACACAAGGCGCCGTGTGAGAACTTGCCATCTAAAGAAATAGAACACGTAACCCGGTAAGACATACAGTTATATAAATGAGCGGTGCTCTGTATGTAATGAATAGAGTAATATGGACATATTTCAAGTGCTGTACATGCATCTATCTTGGAAAATATGCTGTCAGCTGCATTAGGTTCTGGAACTGCTTGGTGTGTTTATACTTTTCTTTTGTAATTGCTTTTAAATAAGTTGAGAGCTAGACGATAAACTAAATAATTTCAGTTCTTCTATTAAAAAGATATGTTTTGTGTTTGTTAGTTTTTTTTTTTGGCTCAAGTTAAAAGGTAACAGTAATCAGGCACCGTTGGTTGGTTTAACCGTTTTACAACGAGATAGAAAAAGCATTTACATGTCCATAAATAGGTTAGTGAACAAAAACAACACACAAACTGCTTTAAACATGGGGACATTTTTTGCTTTAAAAGTAAACAGTGTTGCTATGCGGTTTACTACAAGCCATCTCCATGCAAAGCTTTAAAAAAAAAGTAAATGTACAGTAACCTGCAATTGATGGCTTCTTTCTTAACTCTAGAAGTCCCTGCCTCCCTGTTTCTGCTTTCTTAATATCTCTGTCATGGTACTTTGCATTCTTTCTTTGTATTGCCAACATGTTTAGGCTATTTTAAACAAACGGTCGGTAAGCTTTGCGTTTATGAAGCTTGCTTTGTTTAATTCAAACACATTTAAAAGCTACAACAACACTCTGCCAATATCTGCAACCATGTGCTCCATCATATAAACACATTGCACAAAAAAAAGCTTTCTGACTGGTGTATTGAAATGTCACTGCTGCATGCAGCTGACTGACACACACAGAGCCTCTCTCTCTTAAATGGGAACGCATCAAAAGGCTGTTTCCTATAACGCTTTCTTTCTGTTTCCATTGCGGAAGCTGCACTTACTGTCAATGCCATTACTCTTGTAGTCTACTTTTAATGTTTATTTATATATTTATTTATTTAGCGAGGCGGTTAATTGATCAGGACGGTTATGTGACGGTGGTTTATGCGACGTTCCACTGTACTGCTTGTTATCCAAAGACTGTGTAAAAATAACCACTGGGGGTGTGCACCAATAAGACCCCCCCTCCCCCTCCCCCTCCCCTGAAACATTGAGTTTGTGATAGAATAGACTATTACCTTTTTAGTTAAGTTTACACAGCACAAGTTTTAAACTGAAGGGTGTTAGCATGTTTACCCTTACTGAAATTGTTAAGCATAATTAGTGGGTATGAGTTCATCTGAATTGTTTACATTTAGAAACAATTGCTAAATGCTTGTTATAACGAGACATATAACTGTAACTTCTATACTTTTATATTTAGTTTAATTTCTGTACGAGAAAAGCACCTGCTAAATAATAATAATAATAATAATAATAATAATAATATAAGTTTTTAAGTCATTGATTTTACAGGATGTTATTTCTTTACCTGGCCTAAGGCACATTGGAGGCTTGGTTTGGCTAGTGCTGGCAGGATGCTTGTGTTTTAGGGACAACACAGTTAATCAGATTGTTTATGTTAGTCATCTGATTAGAGTAATCAAAACCTCAAAACAGTATTAGGATTAACAGATGAAGTCTAGTTATGGTAATGAATGCTATTATGAAGACATTATGATACGTTGCCTTGTGCTCCCGGCTACGACTGCCCATGGCAACAAAACAGAGTTCACCACTGCTTGTCCAAGAATTTAAATCAGCTTCAGAGATTATTTGATTGCAGTTAATGGTAGTGATTTTAGAAACTGAGTTTATCAGATCAAGTCAAATATCAAGGTTACTTTACCCTTGAAGCAATGCTGACAGTACACATATCTGCATTGGATTCCTTACCAGCTTTTTGGTACTGTATATAATTGCAGCTGCTATGCATTTCTTAACCTCTTCAGTAATACATACATTTTAATGATGTTTTTAAATATTTATTCCAAACAAAAAAGGCAAGTCTTTGATATTTTGTTCTGTGATATGCTAATACCTTTTGAAAATTGTCCCGCGTAACTGGGAAAAAGTAGTTTATCCCTCGATTCACTGGGATCAAAGCAATATTGTAATCGATCTGATTTGTTCAGTAAGTAACATGTTTAGTAACACAAACTAGATGTACCTGTTTTTTGAGCCTTCATGGATGGAGATATACCATTTTTTAATGAAATGCTTAGCTTACAAACATGTTTAATGGTTTTATATATCAGCAGATTAATATAGTTTTTTTTTTATCATGATGATGGTGTATTGTTTTATTAGCATATACAAAATCTACATTTAAAGTGACATTGGGGTCTATTTTATGATTTAAACAGCGGCTGGGTTGCCATTGTAATATTGTGAGATGTTGTAGTAAATTGGGTTTAATAAAATGTGTCTGGGAGCATTTGTGATGGTATGTAATCATGGCTTTACTTCACTAAATATAGCCCTTATATTGTAACTGTAGTGGTTGGTGATACATTACATTTTATTTTTTCAAAACATGTAACTGACTTTTGGCTGTCTGCTGTATTTGCTCCTGCCACACAATTAAGGTTTCTAGTTGCTGCACATCTTTTACACTGCCCCTAAAACATGCTTTATACAAGCAGATATATAAAGACATATATTTAAAGCCTGTTTACAAATTTTCCCAATCAAAAGAACTCAATATAAATAAACCCTATACCTTATAAATAAGTCACTACTTTTGTATGGATAGGTATCGGGTCAAAATATAAATTTTTCAATTAAACATTTATGTGTGCAATTAAAAATATCGTACCATGTTAAATATATTCCATTATTTTACTGGTGGGATAAAGAATTGTGTTTGTAGACAATGTGGTGCCTCAATAACACATTTTCTATTAGAAATAATTCAGACTGTCATTCAACTATTCCTAACACATTAAGCTAGTCACTGTATTTGTAAGCTTTTTCTGGCTGTGCTGCCCTACATGAGTGCGCACATGTCCACGTTATGAGCAAACTTAATTATCTGGAACACAATAAAAAGTGGATGTCATGTGGAGTGTTTCTTTGGGGAGTCTTTAGCAAATGATATTACCATACACAGTCTACGATTCATAAAAATATATTTATTTTGCTTTATATAGTCACAAATACAGAGCTGAAACGTCAAAATACCCCAAATCCTAGTACATCAAATCCCAAGTTCTTGCAGCAAATTCTTATATTGTTGTCCTTGTTCTTGCTAATATTGCCATAAAACTGGAGTGCAAATTGCTACAAACGTCATCTCATTTCAAAACCAATATAAGACCCGACCACAGCATAGTTACAGCACAGTGACAGTCAAACAGTGAGCGGTGTCATGCCTTGGCTGTCGATGTCTGTCAGTGTGCTGCACATTTTATGTCAAGGCTGGTGAAAAGTAGGTGAGCTTGTAAATAGCTTTTACCATTCGTTATTTTTAATCCTGCAATATCGTTCCCGTTCCAGTATGTTTAGTTGGCTCTCAGCTCTATTTCCTCTCTCCTGACAATCACCAGTCACTGTCTCTATGGGGGCTAGGTACCTATTAGTCTATTTTTTTTTTTTTGAGAATTCCTGCTGTATTCATACCTATTTGTTTTCTCAGTCAACAGAAAGAGTTTGTTTGGCCAGGAAACAAATAAGATATAGGATTGTTATAATAGATTGAGGATATGAGGTCTTTCACAGTTCAGTGAATCAATTCTAGCCCATGTTGGTAATGAATTATCATATGGGGGAAATTAGAGACACTTAGTGGGTAGGTGTCAAGCTCACAAATAACAATAATTAGAAAAGAGAATCTTAAGAAAGGGAACTATGTAGCTTGGATCCTAGTTCTATGTATATACACATGTAGGTGTGTACACACACACACACACACACACACACACACACACACGTGTGCACACTGTGCATTGTCATCGAAATGATTGTTCTTCATTATACCCCAAACATGTTTCTCTAATCGTCTTTTTCGTATGGCTGATGTAGATGTAGACCAACAACTATGATTTTACATGTAGGTGGTTAAGCCAGTTAATTGCATCAGGGGTAGCGGAGTGTATCACTTTGTTGCCTCCTTCGTATTTGTGAATCGGGCATTGAGTCATTATATGTTCCATGGTCGGTTCTGGGTGACCATAGTTGAACACTGGAGAGTTTTTAATTTTCGATTTGTGCATCAAGTACCCGCATATGCCATGGTTTGTGCGGATGTGGTTTAGGGTTGCCCATAAATTTCGTGTAAGATCGAAACCAAGGGTTTTCTTTGTCTGGTCTTTCATGAGGTGTTTGTTTGTGACTTCTTGTGAACTCCATTCGTCTTTCTAAGTATCCAGGGTCAGCTTTCTACAATGATGACTCTACAGAATTCGATGTGGTATCACTCTTGCCAGTCACTGTTGCAGTAACATATGTTTTGGGGTTCAGTTAAAAACATGTGTTCCACTTGGTAGTAAATGGATACTATTTGGGGTACCATTGCACTTGTGGGACGGCTTGTTAATTAAAATATGTATATTTGAAAAGGAAACTGTATTTATGATCCTATTGAACTTCTGAGTGTCTGTATGCTTCTTATGGGTCTAAACTTACCTTCTCCTACAAACACAACCCTGTTAAGTTATTATACTTTAACTCTGCTGTTGCACAACTCTTGAGAACTGATGTAGCTGTTACACTAGCAGTAATTACAACAAAACATTGAAAATAAATAAAGCAATGAAAGGTACTACTAGTTTACACACTTGCAATGAGAGAGATTGCTATCAAATCCTGCCCGGAAACTGATTAACAATTGATGTCAAGACACAGGATTCCTCAGCACGTTGTAGACTCTTGAAACAACATAACCTTCTAGGAAAGAACAATAATAGTTTTTTTTTTTTTTCAGTGAAATACAATGGGAATATGATCATTTCCTATGAGACCATTTCAAGCTGTGTGTTCTGAGAGAAGCTGATTTCTCACAGTGTTTTATGTAACCATTTGTGGCACAGTGTCCCGCCCCTTTACGTTTATTAATGTTTTATGTTGTATGTAGTGTGTTAATGTTGGTGTTTATGTATAAAATACAAGGGATATAAATATGGGTTACGAACACGAGTGTTTAAAATGTATATTTGTATTTAGGCATGAGGATTGCACAGCATTTCACTTGCAGGTAAAATAATACATGAGCGCAGGAACTTGCACTTTTATTAATTCATGTGCAGTTTTACTGAGACTCCAATTGAATGATTGATTAGCAATCGAGTCTGGGTACAGCTGCATAAAGGCAGCATGTTTTTACTCTCTGGGGGTTGTGTGTTCAGTGAGTGGAGAACGGTTGTGGAGAGGAGAAAGTAAAAACGTTAAGTAAATCATAATTTCACTCACCGTGTTTGTCTGTTCGTCTGCTGTTTGTTAATGTGTTTCGTTTAGTGTTAATTCGTTTTGTTTGTATGTTTATTTTGGCCTCAAGTGCCGTGTCCTGTATTGGTGTGCTGTTTTTCTGTTTAAATCTTTTATTTAGTTTATTAAATGCTGAGCACAGCTCAGCTTCATCAAAAATCCACATCTCTCTGTCTGTCCTGTGTTATTGTTCCGGGTCTGATGAAAACCGCTACGGTCGTCTTTGTGACACCATTGTTTTAAAAGTAAAGATGGTGCAGAATGTGTAATCTGGTATGGGCTCTTGATCGACTGCTCAAAATTAACAACCTGTTTTTACTTTTACAATCCAGTGTCCTAAAGCCACACATATGTTTTTGTGAGTATTCAACTGTGTTGGATTAAATGCACTGACAAAGTAGGCTTTTGCAGCACAGGCTTGGACAATGTACTCTTCCCCACACAACCCAGCCAGTGTAATTCAGCTATATCCTGGAAGGAAAATCCTCTATGGCTGAATGACACTGCCTGCAAGTGTGCCAATTAGTGAAAATTGTCATGGTATTTCTTGTTATATGGGCACTATGGATGCACTATCGAGTAACACATATAAACCAGTATCCGTAACATTTTAGTATTTTATTGTGAGCACTATTAATTCACTTTTAGACATTCCACTTTAGTTGTTAAAAAAATACAGGTATGGATAATCACTTTCTGAGTACCAGGGTTTTAGCACTGTCCACATCAGATGATAAAAACTCAAGGACCATGTTACAATCAAGCAAGAATTGTGCAAGGACGCCACAAGGATAAGGAAGGATTCCATGCATGCCACAAAAATATTATGGTTATGCTTGGATGATGCAAAGGATACAAGTGTCGCACAGGGAGTTTGCAAATCTCTGAACTTAGAATCAAATTACTGCAAGGATTTTGCAAGTTATATGTAATGCATGCATGCTGTTATTGTATTATCCTTACATTTTTGCTTTAAACTTGCACTGGATTAGAACAAACCCTCTGCAAGCAACACGCATAGTTTAACTTGGGCCATCAACAACCACTTGGTCTGAATTAATTGTGTTTACTATTAGCCATAGGTCTTTTTACAAAACTGGAATGCCATCACCATATGGTTTAATGGTGATTCTGTTTCATATATATATATATATATATATATATATATATATATATGAGATAAAGGGCAGCTGGCTCTTTGAGCTAATATATATATATATATATATATATATATATATATATATATATATATATATATATATATATATAGTGGCTTGCAAAAGTATTCAGACCCCTGACCAATTCTCTCATATTACCGAATTACAAATGGTACATTGAAATTTCGTTCTGTTTGATATTTTATTTTAAAACACTGAAACTCAGAATCAATTATTGTAAGGTGACATTGGTTTTATGTTGGGAAATATTTTTAAGAAAAATAAAAAACTGAAATATCTTGCTTGCATAAGTATTCAACCCCTGTGCTGTGGAAGCTCCCAGTTTGCACCGATGAAAGAAATTGCACAAACGAGGACACAATTACCTTACCATTGGCCTCCACCTGTGAACCATTAAAGTTGCTGTCACATTTTCTGGATAAAAACCCCACTGTTGAAGGATCATTGGTAAGGCTGTGAATCTGAAGGAAAATGAAGACCAAAGAGCATTCTACAGAAGTTAGAGATAAAGTAATACAAATGCATAGATTAGGGAAAGGGTACAAAATAATATCCAAGTGTTTGGATATCCCAGTGAGCACAGTTGGATCAATAATCAGGAAGTGGAAGCTGCATCACACCACCCAGGCACTGTCCCTCAAAACTCAGCGCTCAAACAAGAAGGAGACTTGTGAGAGAAGCCACAGAGAGGCCAACAATCACTTTGAAGGAGCTACAGAGTTCAGTGGCTGGGAGTGGAGTAATGGTGCACCAGTCAACCATATCAAGAGCTCTGCATAACACTGGCCTGTATGGGAGGGTGGCAAGAAAGAAGCCGTTACTCAAAAAGTACCATCTGAAAGCACATCTGGAGTTTGCCAGAAAGCATGAGAGTGACCCAGCTGCGATGTGGGAAAAGGTTTTGTGGTCAGATGAGACCAAGATAGAGCTTTCTGGCCAAAACTCAAAGCACTATGTGTGGCACAAACCTAACACTGCCCATGCCTCAAGACACACCATCCCTACAGTGAAGTATGGTGGTGGCAGCATCATGCTGTGGGGATGCTTCTCATCAGCAGGGACTGGGCATCTTGTTACAATTGAAGGAAGAATGGATGGAGCAAAATACAGGAAAATACTGCAAGAGAATCTGCTTCAGTCCGCTAAAAAACTGAAGCTTGGGAGGAAATTCACCTTTCAGCAGGAAAATGATCCCAAGCACAAGGCCAAAGCAACATTGGAGTGGCTCAAGAACAAAAAGGTGAATGTCCTACAGTGGCCCAGTCAAAGTCCTGATCTCAATCCCATTGAGAATCTGTGGCACTATTTGAAAATTGCGGTCCACAAGCGTCGTCCAACCAACTTGAACAACCTGGAACAAATCTGCCAAGAAGAATGGGCCAAAATCACTCCGACACTGTGTGCAAAGCTGGTACATACTTACCCCAAAAGACTTAAAGCTGTTATTGCAGCGAAAGGTGGCTCTACCAAATATTAATGTGTGGGGGTTGAATACTTATGCAAGCAAGATATTTCAGTTTTTTATTTTTCTTAAAAATATTTCCCAACATAAAACCAATGTCACCTTACAATAATTGATTTTGAGTTTAAGTGTTTTAAAATAAAATATCGAACAGAACAAAATTTCAATGTACCATTTGTAATTCAGTAATATGTGACTGAATTACATGCATATATGCATATACTTTTGCAAGGCACTATATATATATATATATATATATATATATATATATATATATATATATATATATATATATATATATATAGTGAGATATTGCTACCCATCTTCACTTTTCTCCACACAATTAAAAGGTTAATTGCCTCTGTGACAGAAATACAATGAGTTCTGGTGATAAATCTTCCTCCCAACCTGTGAGGGCGCTAAAGAACGAGAGGAGAAGTATCTGGAAGGGCTGGCCTGACAGTTTGTTTCTGGGATCAGGAAGTGGGTCAGCCTGGAAAGAAGCGAGACTCTGTTGTAAGGCCGTATTGACTTGAAAGGTAAACGAGGGGCAGCTGCAACTGTTTACCTAGATATCATGTAGAATTACATATAGGGGCCAGGGTAACGCTGATCTTTTCCTTCGTTTGGGTTAACGCTTAGAGAGAGAAGGACTGAGAGAGGAGCTTACGTTTCGTGTTTTGTGTTATTGTGTCTGTCTGTGTAACTGTCTGTTTTTGTATTCACCACTAGACAGTTAAGCACACCTCTGGAGCTGTCGCCAGGGTCAGCACGATCCGGATCACCACTACACACCACATAACCTGTGTCTGCACCGAGCACCTGCATGTCTGCACTCATCCAGGACTGGTGACTGCGTCTTGTGTTTGTTCGGGACTGTGCCCTCTTTTTGTTATCCCCGTGCTTTACTCATTGTTGTGTATTGCCGGGGATTTATTATTTGGGACAGTCACCAGACCTGGAAATGAAAATAAACACTAATTCACGGAAATATCGTTGTCTGCCTATCACTACTGCACCGCATCACAGCTACACCTGTTGCCTTTACCAACCACATTGCCACAACCTCTTTAAAAATTGACCCGACATAAAACTTGAAATTTAAGCGCTGACTCGATGTGTTTAATTTACAAAATAAACAAACTTGAAAACAAAAAACTAGCTCTCTCTGAGCACTAACTACACACTTCAGGATTTTAACTAAATAACCGGACAGGTAAGCCGCTTACCGGTTTACAAAACCATTTCACACACAAAACAAAAAGGCTTAACACTACCTTTTTAACACGACTAAACACACTCTCAGTCTTTGCACAGCAGACCCCCCGAGTAGACTGGCTGCTGTTCTTGTATACACTGCAGCTGGCTGCAATTTGTAATAATCGCCACCTGACAGTGATTAACAAAACAGTTTATCAATAATACAATTAATAAACACTGATGCACATTCCCCTCACAGGGCCTTGTGCCTTGTCTCATTATGTGTGTGTGTGTGTGTGCTTGTAAGAGAGTGGGCAAGAAGTGCCCATTTACTAAGGAGGGTTCAGAACATTGGAGCAGAGTTGCTTATTTACATAATAAATAAAACAGATAGTTCTCGCTGCAGCCTTGAGTTTAATTGAGCATTGACAGTCTTGTTTTATGGGTTCCTGCAGCGTCTTGCTGTGAGTAGTCACCTTAACCCCCCTTGAGTCAGTTGGGAGATATTTAAGCAAAGCAGAGCAGAGGTTGGTTTCAGAGTATAGCAACCAGCGGGAGTTGTGGCAGCAGGATAGCAATCAATGGTTGTTCCTGTCAGTGCGGAACAGGTAGAACTGTCTATGGAGAACTACTAAATTTATAAATGTATACATTAATTTATAAAGGTAGGGCTTGATGAGGTGATGGCTACCAACTGAGAACAGCAGGGAGCAGCAACCACTCCAGGTCACCCTTGTTATAGTGCTATATTATGAATTATTTATAAACACAACCCGTTGTTCATGTCCATTTGCCATTAGTGTTGTCCTTGCAGTGGATCCGGTGTTGGTTTTAAACACTGTTAAGCCATTCCATGTAGACTGCAATCTCTCCCCTCCATTGGTTCTTGTTCAGCTCTGACAAAGCAAAATATCACAAAGTACAATCCCAAATTGTATGTAAAACCTTTTAACCTTGAAATATATTAATACATACAATTCCTTTGTCTTTTTTAACATATTCACCTTTGCAACAGAGAGAACACTGGCAACACATATGTACAGATAGCAGAGTGTAATGGTCTACTTACCTGAGATTTATATAGCAATGCAGAGCTTTTTTTATTCCAGTATTATACTGTATAGGTTTCCCACACCAGACTTGTCCATACCCAGAATAGCCTAACCCATTCACATCAACACAATACAATGTGTTTACAGTACTGTATAATCATTTTACAGCCAATGCAGAAACTGGCAATGCCATGTCATTCTTTTTCTTTTACCATTGTTGCCCAATCATGTCTGTCCATCCATTCTTCTCTGTCTGTCTGTCACAATACATGGTGAACATGATAACTGGCTTGGTTTTGAGACTTCACCACACTTTTAGTCTCTTATAGATGTTTTTAATTGATTTGGCTGTAAACCAATAATCCAATAAATCTATACAAGCATTCATTCTTTCACTTGCTTACCTTTACAAGCAGCAGTGTCCACACGTATCTTCCTCTATTGAGGTGAGCAGCTGGACATGTTAACCTACAGGATAAGTTAATGAGGCTTACTGATAGCACAAGAGTACCCCAGTTAGTTGACAATGATGTCTGCTTGGTGTCTCTGTGCAATACAGACATGCCTCTGTATTGTAACCTTAAGCTAAATAAATAAATAAATAGTAATAACATTTACAAAAAACAACAACAAAAAAGTATATATAGTTTCTTATTTGACAACATACAGTAATAGCCTACTACAGGTAGCTAATTTATGTATTTAGTATGCATATGATTTTGTTAACTGAAAAAAAAATAATTTATTTTAAAGGAATCCATTCACACAAAACAATAAACCATTTGTGTTGACTTCATAAATCAGATATGCATGTCTAGCTAATAATCGCCATATTATTGACCTTACAATTACTATATGAAAGTGCTATTAAAAAATAAATAACTACTTGAAGCATTTTGATTTAGCAGAGTTCTGCACATGACTCAAGTCTACAGAATGTGCTCTTCTCTGAGATAAGCACTGCAGAACGAGACTGAAATTACATTAGATTGTTTGGCTGATTTGCATTACAGTACCTATAAAATCACCTAAAATAACTTCTGAGTGCATGTGTTAGGATAGCCATCTGCTACCTTTCAAAATTAATCATACTCTGAACCACACGTCTTGCCATTTGGATTGAGAAATAGTGAATATACCAGTTTATATACAAAGCAAAGATTTTTCTTGAATTCGGCATTCATTCTACAAAACCTAATTTTACAGCTGTCAAAGAATAGCAGAACCTAACAAAGGACTAAGTTTAAGGATAATACATACTTGCCGAAAAATTACATTAAAACTGCACACCACTGTAGTTAATTTGTGGTTTACTTGAATATATAAGGGTGTGACGTATATTCAAGGCCATGAACATACCCATGGCAAAGAATATCACAATATCGTGTGATTTCTGAATTATAAAATGTAGATTTACATTCAGCAATGTCAGCAGAAATCCCACTCTTATCTAATTATGATCCTCAAAATGTACTTTTCTCCAAAAGATGTAAGTTAAAACAGAATCTTCAATAATAAACGTTAGTATATTGAAATCAATACTTGGTATGATGGTGAAATTGAAATTTACCCATTGCCTTGTAATATGTAGTTCCCATTGCAGTGTGTTATTTGTCATGTGATTGATAGGAAATTTGAACAATGTCTGTCTTTGGTGTCTGAGGTTGTGGAATACCAAGTCTGCTTGCTTTGGGAGCTCCGTAAGGTAAGGTAACCGGAGGTTTTTTAATTAAGCACACATCTTATGCACACAACAAACAAAAGGCTGAAATATCCGGCCAGTAGATGGGAACATGCACTGTAATCTAAATCACATCTGACCTTGCTTTATATGCTCTTCTCTCTCGTTGTGGCTCACTATGTTTATCAGAAGAGCTGCTGTTTAGTGCACCTTGCTGTAGCTTTGATCACATTGATTCACACAAGGAAAAAGGTTTTTTTTAATGATGCCAAGAGATGATTAATTAATTAATGATTGTTTAAAATATTTTTCGGTATAGCAGTTATATTTGGTATAATAATAATACCTGAGAAATCAGTCAGTTCTTTTTTGGACCAGTTTACATTTCATTAACTACCAGGAATAGGCCAATTACTACTTAAATATACCCTTCATTGTTGTTATTCAGATGAGACTTATTGAGGCTATAAGGACAGGCCTTTGTAGAAATCCAAGAAGAAATAGGTGTTGTGCAGTGTAGAGTTGTGACTGAAATAAACTGGATAAACCTTACACTTTGTCATTATTTTAGAAATGTCTGCCATGAGATGTTCCAGCTGTATTAGTGAAATTGTCAGGGAGCCCAGTAGTCACCAAGCCGTCCTGGAATAAGTGTGTTGGTCAGGGTACAGTAAATACGTGTGTTGCACTTTATTTCTAACTTTATTTTTGTAAACTGAGACTATTTATTGTATTTTATTACACACTTTATTATTAATAAAGTATTAGTTTTTTGGCAAAAGCAGCTGAGCATGCTCAGATGATGTATAATTTTTAAGAAGTGTATTTATAGATCTCGTAAAATATAAATGTAATCAATAAAGAGGCAAACAAAATTCAAGGGTGTTATTCAGTAGCTTACAATGTAAGCTAATTTCCATTTCATAGCTGGGACCGGCTGATACCACTAAGAAGCATACATCTGTATTATCTTTATGGCTGTATTATCACAGATTTCAAGAATTCTATGAAATTTACACAATGCTGTGCAATATGTAGTTCCCTGTGACTAATGTAACTAAACACATTTTGTACCACTTAAAAATCAACACAGCCCATGTTTGCCGTTTGCATTAGGAACCTGGAAGCCGGTTTAGTTTGCTTCCGGTAAGTTATTAAACACGTTGCAGAAAGCTGCATGATTTCTTTAAAATGTCTTCACGAAAAAGACACCAGCAGCGTCAAAGACTGGAAATAGATCTACTAAAGTTTGCTTTGTCCAGTACAAAAAGGGGGCATTTCATGTGCCTGTTATTTTTTACATTTATTTATATTTTTGTATTTTGCTTGACAACTTACTGATGGTCAAGATGTCTTTAAAAGGTGGACATAAAAAGGAATTTACTGCTTTTCAGGTAAGCATTTAACTATTTAGGAACATTTGTTGTATAATAACTCTAGAGAAAATGATTAATTTTGAACGTTATCTTTTTCTTTATTTGCTTTCATAAATATTATGTATTGTTATTATTTATTTCTTAGCAGACACTCTGATCCAAAGCAACTTACACTTGTTACAAGATATCACATTATTTTTACATACAATTACAGTTAGAGGTTTTAACTTGAGCAATCTAGGTAAGGTACAGTGCTCAAGGGTACAGCAGCAGTGTCCCCCACCTGGCATTGAACCAACAACCTGCTGGTCAAGAGTCCAGAGCCCTAACCACTACTCCACTAATTGCAAAATATATTGAAATGCCTGGTTTTTAGACTGAAATAAACAATTTTTACAGTGAAAAATTATATTGGAAAGTTTAGAGCTCAGTGGGTCCATTTCATTCACAATTTCTTAGTGATTGATTTCATTGTCACCCAGTTCATTAAAAGATTCATGCTTTTCTATTCACTGTTGTTTAAAATTCAGTAAATTACTGGTGAAGCCTTGTTTAATCCATGCATGGTTTACTTTGCTTTAGCAGTATCCTCACTTGGAACTGTGTGTGTGTGTGTATTTCATTCAATTTGGCATTAGTAGTATGACAATATTACCTTATTATATTTTGTGTTGGTATATGGTAATTCCTTGTTTAATAAATACACTGTTCCTCACAAGATTTTTTTTTTTCTTTTTTTCTGCTTTTAGTTTTCCGGCAAGCTCCAAAATAATTTGATCAAACTAATGAAGCATCACATTACTATGAGTAATGAAAATTTGATACTACAACGATGTTCGTTACTTTTGAGTAAATAAATTATTGTTGCTGGACAGTATTTTTAAACCAATTTAATTAATAAATACAAAAAATTACGGGTTAAATAAATATAGTCACAAATGCCTAACATTTATTTTGTTATTTCCATCTGTATGACATACTAATGAGGAAATTCCGAACGTTAGCAGTTATATGAGGAAATTATTATATATATTATATATATATATAATATATAATTATATATATATATATAATGGGCGACAAACAGGCAATATATATAACTTTAAATATATATATTATATTATCTATATTATATATATATATATATATATATATATATATATATATATATATATATATATATCTATATATATATATATATATATGTATGGATTGATGATTGTTGATATATATACATCAATGTTTGATATGGTATCCAATGGTCCAATGATATGGATTGTATGTTGATATATATATACATCAATTTTTATATATATGGATTGACTTGGAGCAGGCACATTGTTAGTAAGCTCAGCAGGGTCCTAATACTTATTTTGTAATACATGTAGCCTAACATTCATTTTAACCAAAATATTATTAAAATTGTATATTTAAATAATAAATAATTAATATATACCGGCATATTTTTTGAATTATGCTTTTTGTTCATCCGACTACTAACGGGCATGTAATTTTAATAAAGTTTTGGTTTAATTGAATGTTAGGCTGTTAGTTTGTACAATATATATAGTATTGTGTGATGTGTATAATATGTGTGTATATATATATATATATATATATATATATATATATATATATATATATATATATATATGTCAAATAGTCAAGTTTGATATATTGCCTGTTTGGCACCCCATTATATATATACGAATATATATATATATATATATATATATATATATATATATATATATATATATATATATATATATATATATATATATATAGTGGCAAATAGAGGTTTGTAAACAGAGAAGAACACTAGAAAAGTGGGGTGTAAAAGTATAGAAATAATTTGCCACAGTTATAAGAAATGGAATGAAAAACAAAGGTATACAGTTGCATTTGGCATTTAAAGGGTTACAAGAACATTGCTTCAAGCGTAAGGCTAAAAAAAAAAAAAGGCTACATTTCCCACAAGTACTAGCACAGAGAGAGGTGAACTGACAACTGAGACAGCCAGGGGGATGATGTAAAATGGTGTGGCGCTAGTCTGGGGGGAGAGAAAGGTAGACAGAACAAGGAGTGGTATGTGTAGCAAATACTAAAAATAAAACGGGATGCTGAAAGAAAGAAAAAGCAACGTTACCTTCTATCCACTATTACTTTGGCAAGTACAAGCGATCAGGTTTAATGAAAGTTTTACCGTCGCTTTTAAAAGTCTTTTGAAAGAAAGCTTTAAAAGGTTTTGAAAGAAAGCTTAATGCATATGTGTGGAAATAACGAACCCAAAGTAATATGCAATGGCATACGAAGGTGCAAATATGTTACAAGTGGACGTACAAATGTTTGTTGCTGTTAAAGTCTAACACCTGGACAAATAACAGTGTGAAACGTGTGTTGCTTTGTTGTGCAGATGAAAATGGCACAAGTGATGGCAGTCACTCAGATAATAAATGCATACAAATATAATGGGATTTAACTATTGGTTGTTGAATAAGAAGGTTTCTGTCAACCCCAACCAAAAATAAAACGTACTCGAGGGAGAAACCATCACAAGATATAAATAAGAATATTCTTTGTAGCTTGAAAAAGGAAAATAACAAAGTCAAAGGAACTGAACTGTGTATTGAGACCACTCTACAAGGCACCACGTTCTGGAACGAACAGCTCTGCAGGGTTGGAGGTTTTAAAACTCCATTGGAGGAGCTGCAACCTGAAACAAAGAAAAACATTGGATTACAAATACTAAAAGGGCATTGTTGCATAATTACAGGTACAAGGACAAGTACCTACCTGGCCTTTTCCTGATGACCAAAAAGGGGGTAACACTTGGACATAATCAGGTGCACGGGTCGACCACAGAGGGGCGACATCGCACTCAAGCTATATTCCTCAGCTCTCCACAAGGGCAGTCTAAATACCTGCCAACCGAGTGCCCCCTGCTGGGAGGAATTCCGTGCAACCTTTAGAAGAGAAGGAAACCACTTACCTTATCCAAGAGTTTAGCCCAGTGGCATATCTGGGAAGTACAGTCTCAGGTACCATGTGTTGTTATTATTGGATGAATTTTTAGTTTCTTTAATTACTGAGACTGCAAGCTGGGACACCCAACGTTAGGGCCCAGCCCTTGTGTTTTGTGAACTTTATTTTGGGCTTAATAAATATTCTTTTGTGACATCTGTGGTCCGGCTTACTCTGTGTGTGTGTTATATATATATATATATATATACACACCCATTATAAGATCTCAGCTCTCAGCATCTTTAAGGAATACCCTCTTAAATGTGTAACAATCTATAATGTATAAGTCCCAAGAGAGCAGATCCTGCACACTCAGTATCTCTGGGTCACATAATGAATTGTGCAGCTTTACCAGGAAACAGTGCTCCCTGAAGTGGAACTTTATATTGGATTTTAGCTTGAAAGTGCAATTTCTGTAAGTACCAAAGAAGAATACAGTGCTCAGTGAAAAAATATAAAGTACTCAGTAAACATTAGTCTGTGTTTAATGCTGACAGCATAAGAACACACCAATCTCAGAAGGACACCTTACACGCCAAGTCCAGTACCCTACCCCTCTGTTCTTTATGCCTGGTGTTTTCCAAGTGGAGCCAGGTATTCTCTTAGAAAGATAATAGGAGATCTTTGGACCAACAGAACATAATCAAAAATATAGAAAAATATAGACATGCTATTGTGGTTTGCAGTATTATATAGACAATGCATGGGGTAGTGTGTGCTATGAAAATGTAATGTCCACACACTACCCCAAGCAATATTTTTTATAATATCTTCTTGAAGAAGTTGCTTGTTGTGGCGGGCTTTCTCTACTTGTCCATGTTAGTAAGTTATATTTGATTGCGCCGGGGGCATGCTCTGTTGCTGGTGTTAATTAGCCCGTTTCCTGTAAAAACTGACTGGTTATTACAGGAAATATCAACTGGATGAGCCCATTAAAAAATTCTCACCAGTTATTATATCGCAATAATAACATGTCAACATGACAATTGTCAGCCTTTGGCTTCAGTCCACTGTGCATGAACCTGTCAAATCCAATCAATACCGCAGGCTGCAATGGTAAAAGGAGTTAATAGGTTCTTGCACTGACAACATACTTTAAACACTGCTTGGAGGGCTTTGATAACTTGGCATTAAACTTTGTTTCTACCTACTGTTAAAGGCAGTTACTTAAAAGACTTTGATAACTTTAATATATGGGACAAGATCAGAATTCATGGGTTGGATCCCCCTCATTTTGTGTCAAACATGACCTGAGGGATATTTAACTGGTGAAGGGGTAGCTACTGCAGTTTTGTTTTCTTATTTGGTGCATATCGTCCTTAAATTGGGTTATGCCGTTTTAGGCAAACTATGACAAGAACTCACATTTTACTAATAACAGCTGAAGCTGCTCTTAAGACCGAATTTATACAGCATCACATGTTAACATGTTTGACAGCATCCATTGACTTAGTACATGAATGTTAACGTAATCAGAAAATTATTGACACAACAATAAATACCTGTCACTTCCACAAATGTATTATAAAGAAACTGTATATTTCCTACTTGTCTATATAAAAAGCCACATTCCCAGGTCCTCATCTTAGGCACTACATGTAGCTCCAAAGCACTACACAACACGCTGAATAAACTCTACAGCAGAGATGCCACAGTTGGATAATCTCAACGCGTTGATGCTGAAGGTGCAAAGTGAGATGACAAAACTAGGAAGACAATTTTAAACTGAGCTTTTCAGTATGATGGAACTGGATATACACAGTAGAACTCTCTACTAATGGAACTTTAAATATAATTTCTTTAGTATTTGAGAGAATAGTTTATGCCATTTTGTTTAAAGCATCAATAATAATAATAATAATAATAATAATAATAATAATAATAATAATAATAATAATAACAATAATGCTTTCATATTCAATATATTGCTACTATACCTTCAAAACTTACCTCCCAGTGCAAGCCCGATTATTTAAACTAATAATATTGAAAGTCAAATTAATTCCAGCTTGTGGATGGAAAGAAGGAAGCACATATGAAAAACCAATGACTGTGCATCATAATACATACTGTGCCAATTTCACACAACCGGAATGCAAACCTGTGCCCCTCAGACAAAATAACTCACCAACCAGACCACCACGCCATGTCTGAAGGGTGATGTCAAGCTATGAATCTAGGAGCAAAACACTGAACTACAATGGATTTTTATATTTAATCTGTCCCTTAGTTTGATAAGCGAGTTCATTTTGAATCCTAAATCAGTAGCAGGTTTACAAGGTTGTTATATAGTATTAGGAAGGAGATGCTAACGCTTAAAAACATTTTCTGAAATCGTCTTGCCAGCAGTAATATGACAACAGTTAAAATCTTCCATTTGTCAGCAAGTCTAGAAATATCTTATTAATAAAAAAAACAAAAAAAAACATAATCCAGTAAAGTGACTCAACAGAATATATGCTGGCAATCATTTTTCACATCAATTTCTGCCAAGTAACTCAAATAAATTTCTTTGCAAGCTTTATATGTGCAGTAACATTAAAAGTGAATGGTCTAAGTTTAAAAAAGATGTACACAAGATGTATTGACTTAGCAGTAGTTTCTGACTGTACTCTTTCTTTTGCATACCAATTGCAAAAGCCATTGTAAGGCTTCTTGTATTCTGCAGTTGCAATTGGTAGTTTGATCACAAGCAGAAGCTCAATTAAATGTTGTGGTTAAAGGGACCCATACTGATGTCAATTTTTTAAGTTGATATTGTGTTCTTTGATGTACAATTTTAGGGGTTGCATTAAATTATTCTTGTTTTATATTGTATGTAGTGTGTGAATGTTGGTGTTTATGTATAAAATACACGGGATATAAATATGGGTTATGAGCACAAGTGTTATAAAGTGTAATTTGTATTTAGGCATGAGAATTGCACAGCACTTCACATGCAGGTAAAATGTAATAATATGTGAGCACAGGGAATTGCACTTCATTATCCACGTGCAGTTGTACCGAGACTCTAATTAAATGATTGATTAGCAATCGCGTCTCGGTACAGCTGCATAATGCAGCATGTTTTCATTCACTCGGGGTTGTGTGTTCGGGAAGTGGAGAACAGGTGAGAGAGAGGAGAGTTCATTTAAAATAATATAGCAATTGCTACAGCATGCTGGCTGAAAACCAGCACGGAACTTGTTTGAAGGGTTCGTCCAGGTCTGTTTTACGTTTTGTCTGTCTGTTTGTTTGGCCAACGTGCCCTTTATTTTCAGTGTTGTGTGTTTTGTTTAAATCTTTTGTTTGTTTATTATTCATAACTATACTGACCGCCATAGCGTCTCAGTTTTCATCCTCCAGTCCTTGTTGTGGAGTGTGTTTCTGGTCTGACGTCACCCTTGTAAAGCCATCCTGGTCACCTCCATGCAAAGACAGTTATGGAGGAAGAAAGTTAGGAAGCTAATTTTAATTCATCATTGTGAGGCGTGTGAGTACAAATGGATTTTCCAGACAGTGATTTACGTGTAACAATTCAAATTTTATTTAATATTACACGAGAAAAAAAAGAAAAATAATAAAGAAGGATGTGAGGGAGGGAGTGCGGGAGTAATCAAAAATAAAGGAACGGAAGCCTCTTAGTCCTCTTCGCGTTCTGCTTCAATCCAGAAATAAAACAAAAAGGAATAAAAACAGAAAAGAACCAAGTTAGTAAGGCCTCCGTTCGTGACACAGTCCAACCTCCCAAGTACTTCCCTCCAGCCTTTTTTTTCCCCGCCTCTATTCCTTAGGACCAACCCCGAACTCAGTAGCACGTTCCCTTTAGTATGCAAACCCCGCCCCGGTAGTCAGTGGATCACCAATCCCAAACTGACAGGTATCCTTAATTTCACTTGACTCCAGTGGCTGGAATTTACATACTCGTACTTCCGCCCCTCACCAAGGTGCCGCCCCTCAAAAAGATGACTTTTGTCATGGTCACAAGACCTTGGTAAGGGAAATCCCGAGTTGGTTTGATGCCTTCTACTGTTGGGAGGCTGAATTGCAGACCGAAACCCCTTTGACTCATCACATATCCCACCCCTCAGAGTGGAGCCGAAGGAACACTCGGAAACCTCTAACCCCTCCTTTTCCCCTCCCTCCCGGGAAAAAAAATCAGCGTTTTGATGTAACTTACCTGCACGATGCCTTATTTGAAAGGCGAAGGGTTGGAGCGCCAGGTACCACCGCGTAATCCTAGCGTTTGAATCCTTCATCGTGTCTAACCACTTTAAAGAAGCGTGATCTGTGATGAGTACAAAGGGTCGTCCCAGAAGATAGTATTTTAAGGACTCCACCGCCCATTTTACTGCCAGGCATTCTTTCTCTACCACAGAGTACCTTTGTTCTCTCGGCAGTAACTTCCGACTAATATATAATATCGGGTGTTCTATACCATTTTTTTCCTGGGACAGAACCGCCCCCAGACCAGTGTGTGATGCATCGGTCTGAAGGATGAACTCTCGGCTGAAATCCGGGCTTACTAATGCTGGGGCCTGACTCAAATTAGTTTTAATAGATTCAAAGGCTGTCTGACACTCTGCACTCCACTTAATTTTATTTGGAGCGTTCTTTTTAGTGAGATCAGTGAGAGGGGCGGCTATAGTGGAAAAGTGTGGAATAAAGCGGCGGTAATAACCAGCCAATCCCAACAATGATCTCACCTGGGTTTTTGTGGTAGGTACCGGTGAATCCAACAAAGCCTGGACTTTTGAAACCAACGGTTTCACTCTACCCTTACCCATTATGAAACCTAAATATTTTGTTTCTTCTTTTCCAATAGCGCACTTTGCCATGTTCGCTGTGAGTCCCGCCTTCCTCAGAGACTGTAGGACGGCTTTTAATCTACTCAAATGTTCTTTCCAGGAAGAACTGTATATGACTACATCATCGATATATGCAGCTGCATACTCTCGATGAGGTTGTAATACCCTGTCCATCAGTCTCTGGAAAGTTGCGGGAGCTCCATGAAGTCCGAACGGCATAGTACAAAATTGAAAAAGACCATCTGGGGTTGAGAATGCCGTTTTCTCACGAGAGGCTTTTGCTAATGGAATTTGCCAGTATCCTTTCGTCAGATCCAAAGTTGAAATAAACCGAGCTCGCCCCAGCCTGTCTAAGAGTTCATCTACTCGAGGCATGGGATATGCATCAAACTTAGAGATAGCATTCACCCTCCTAAAGTCTATACATAACCGTAGTGACCCATCTGGTTTGTCTATTGGTACAATTGGGCTACACCACTCACTTCGGGAAGGTTCAATTACCCCAAGTTTCAACATACACTCCACCTCCCTCCGGACAGAATCTCTCCGACTTTCTGGAATGCGATACGGTCTCTGTCTAACTCTCAGACCTGGCGGAGTGATAATAGCATGTTCAATCAAATGCGTTCTTCCGGGCACGTTAGAAAACACATCACCAAACATTTTGATTAAATTGCTTACCTCTTTGCGTTGATCAGGAGTTAATTGTTCCCCCATCGGAACCCCAGCTGCTGATACTGGCTCAATTGAGGGTCCATAGTCCTCTCCCTCCTGTTCGGGAGATATAAAATGGACCTCCCGTTCTTTCCACGGTTTGAGGAGATTAACATGATAAATTTGACTTTCTTTCCGACGCCTAGGCTGTCGGATCTCATAATTAACTTTTCCAATTGCTCGAATGACCTCAAAGGGACCCTGCCATTTAGCAAACAACTTAGATTCTGATGAGGGAAGCAACAACAACACTTTGTCTCCAGGTCGAAAGTTCCTAATTCTTGCATTTTTATTGTAGCTTTGCTGCTGCTTCTGCTGTGCCGCTTTGAGATTGTCATGTGCCAATCGACCGACTAATTCTAAGCGATCGCGTAACTGTAATACATATTTCACTATATTTTTAGAGTCTTTTGACTGTTCTTCCCAGCCTTCTCTTATGAGATCCAAGATACCCCGCGGCTGCCGACCGTACAAGAGCTCAAACGGAGAGAACCCCGTTGAGGATTGTGGTACCTCACGAACTGCAAAGAGCAAGTAGGGAAGCAGTTTAGCCCAATTACGTTTCTCCTGATCTACAAAGCGGCGCAACATACTTTTTAAAGTCTGATTAAATCGTTCAACAAGCCCATCCGTTTGAGGATGAAAAACTGAGGTTCTAATTGAACGGATTTTCAATAATTTATATAGTTGCTGAATACAGTCTGACATAAAATTAGTGCCCTGATCAGTGAGAATTTCTTTCGGGATTCCCACCCTAGAAAATATTTTAACCAATTCATTTGCTACTACTTCTGCACTCATAGAGAGTAAGGGAACAGCTTCTGGATATCTCGTTGCGTAGTCCACTACTACTAAAATATACCGATATCCTGACTCTGTTCCCTCCAGAGGGCCTACTAAATCTACACCAATCCTCTCAAACGGTACTCCAATAATTGGCAATGAGACCAGAGGTGCGGGTCGAACTAACTTAGGGGCAGCTAATTGACATTCCGGACACTCCGATACATACTTCCGCACAAGACCATAAACCCCAGGCCAAAAAAACCGGGCCAGAATTCGTTCCTGAGTCTTTTCAGTTCCCAAATGACCTGAAAATGGAATGTCATGCGCCAATCTCATGACTTCTGACTGAAAAGGCCTAGGAACCAATAACTGTTTTACGAGCTGTCCCGTCCCGGGAGCCCGGGTTATTCTATATAATAAGTGCCCAGATACAGAAAAATGCGGAAATACCACTGGTTGTCCTTCCTGCATATCCTTCCCCTCAACATATCTAACCTGTTTCCAAGCATACTGTAATGTGGGATCATTTTGTTGTTCATAGCCCAGGTCAATATCTCGGTCCCAATGATTAGGTACGCTGAGAGGAGTGTCTTTTATTATGTGACCTTCCACATCAGTAACCTCGCAGCCCCGGTCACACTGAACACCTACTCCTTTACCCTGCCGTTTACAAGATTGGTTTACCCTTGAGTCAGACCCCTCCCCTTGTCGTCTCAGAGTTCCCTCATATTTTTCCACCCTGCGCTCTCTCTTTGTTTTTCTCGGGCGGATTTTAGGGGTAAACACGTCGGATTGTAACTGGAAAATCTCGCCAATTGTTTTCTCCCGTTGCTTAGATTGTCCCCTGGTAGAAACTAAGACCATTTCCCGACCTAAAATACGATCAAAAAACGGCCAGTCTCTTCCCAGGAGAATAGGGTATGGTAAACATTGCGCTACAGCCACTTTAACGTAAGCTGAGTCACCATCAACAGTAAGTCTAACTTTAGTGGTGGGACAAACCCGAGTTTCTCCATGGATACATGAGATAGCCACTTTACCCTGTGGCTCCCAGGTTACCCCCTCCAAAAGAGCTTGTCGAATCAATGTTTGTGCACACCCAGAGTCTGCAAATGCATTAGTACTCTTATCCCCGACCTGTACTCTTAATTGATAAGGGCCCTCCCAACATTCTCCAGTGTTCTTACCTGTTACTGCCGACCAGGATCTTCTTGCCAGGTCTACCTCCATCATTGGACAATCCCTGGCTATATGTCCGGGCTCATTGCATCGGTAACAAACTGGGGTAGAAGGACCGACAGGTTAGGGGGGTTTTCTCTCGCCCAAGATGGGGCTAACCTCGACTTCCATGGTCTGAAGGTCTGGTTACCTCCTCTGGGCTTCACTGATGGGTTGGTCCTGGTTAGTTTAGGGGCAGGAGTGGGGTCAGAGGCAGCGCCTTCATTCGCATCCTCATAAGCCTCCGCCAGGATGATGGCCTTCTTGAGAGTGGTAGGTTGATTCCTTTTAACCCACTCCCGATTTCCTGGCGGTAGTATGGAGGTGAACTGCTCTATAGCGATCTTCTGCACCAGTTCTTGGGGTGTGTGTTCTTCCGGTTGCAGCCACCGGGTGCACTGATCCAGGAGATACTGTCCCGCAACCCGGGGCCGCACCCCCTTGGACAGCTGGTATTCCCGGAAACGGCGCCGGTATGTTTCTTCCGTGATCCCGAGGCGTGAGAGAATGGCTTCTTTTACTTTTATATAATCCGCGGCCTCCGAGGCCATCAAGGCTCTGTACGCTGCTTGCGCTTGTCCTGTCAAACAGGGTGCCAATTTCATGGCCCAGTGTTCCTTGGGCCACCCTGCTGCTTCTGCCACTCTCTCAAAGGTGACCAAGAACACCTCAGGATCATCTTCCGGAGTCATCTTCTGTAGCTTTGGTTGTGAAGAAAACATCCGGGCAACCGCTGTTTCCGCCGCTGGTGTCGAGATTTTCTCTACCAGCTGACCAAAGAACTGGGCGAGCTGTTCCTGGCGCCGTGCTTCCCTCTCCTCTCGCTTCTCCTCCTGCTCCCTAAACATCACCAAAACTGTAGCTGGATCCATCTCCCACAATGACACCACGTGTGAGGCGTGTGAGTACAAATGGATTTTCCAGACAGTGATTTACGTGTAACAATTCAAATTTTATTTAATATTACACGAGAAAAAAAAAGAAAAATAATAAAGAAGGATGTGAGGGAGGGAGTGCGGGAGTAATCAAAAATAAAGGAACGGAAGCCTCTTAGTCCTCTTCGCGTTCTGCCTCAATCCAGAAATAAAACAAAAAGGAATAAAAACAGAAAAGAACCAAGTTAGTAAGGCCTCCGTTCGTGACACAGTCCAACCTCCCAAGTACTTCCCTCCAGCCTTTTTTTTCCCCGCCTCTATTCCTTAGGACCAACCCCGAACACAGTAGCACGTTCCCTTTAGTATGCAATCCCAAACTGACAGGTATCCTTAATTTCACTTGACTCCAGTGGCTGGAATTTACATACTCGTACTTCCGCCCCTCACCAAGGTGCCGCCCCTCAAAAAGATGACTTTTGTCATGGTCACAAGACCTTGGTAAGGGAAATCCCGAGTTGGTTTGATGCCTTCTACTGTTGGGAGGCTGAATTGCAGACCAAAACCCCTTTGACTCATCACAATCATAAAAAAAATAAAAATAAAAAAATTAGAGAATAGCAGTACCTGATGAAAGAAGGCAGAATAAAAATTGAATTATTGGCATTGATAGATACAGTAATATGAATAAATTTGAAGGATATTATAACTTAAACTTTAAGTATAAGTTAAATTATAACTTATACTTAAACTTTCTGAGTGCATGGGCTGTGCAGTTGCCCCTGTGGCACCAACTATTCCTCCACCACTAAACTGGAGCACCTTTTGGGGGTGGGGGGTACGCAAGCGATACAAGAAAGATGGCTTACACCTTAATTATAGGGGAGCAAAAGCTCTGGAATGGAGCACAGAAAGGATAGATACAGTTTACCCAAAACAATACTTCAGAGTTAGCAGAGAGTAGAACAAGAGGGTGTCAATGGAAGCTGAGTAAAAGTAAGTTTAGAACAGAAGGTATGAGTTATAAATGCATGGAATAGACTACCAGGTGAGATCTAAAACACCGGGAATATAAAAAAGTGCTTTTGAATTAGATCCACCCAGTAGAGGAGAAAGGTGTACTAACAAGGGATGAGCCTTGATGGGCCACATTGCTTTTTTTCATTCCAGATTTTTTTTTATGTTCTTATTCTTAGTGTTTGACAGTAATGCAAAATGACACTATACATTGCATACTGCTCGAGGACTAAGTGCAGTTTGTCACATACCTGATTTGTACTAAAATACATCTGCTAACAAAAGCGAATGTTACAAACAGCACCCTGTACAGACAAGCAAATATTGATCTTGCTGGTAAGTGATTATGTGCTTAACTTAAAGTTATGGCAGCCAGGGTTTCCTTTTATTTTGCTTGCAAATGATGTGGTGCTGGCGCGAACTAATATAAAGACAGACAGTTTATCGATGGCAGGCAATTGGAACTGGAGAGCAGATGCCGAACTCACAGTGGAGTAGAAGCATTACCATGTAGAGTGAAGAGGGAGTCATGTGTGTGTGGTTTGAATGCTAAATTGCAGGCCTAGTGGTGGACCCAAGGAGAGGATTGTATTGGTCTTTAATCTTCCGCTGGTAATGGAGGAAAATCAGCTAGAGATTGGTCACCTATTTCATATCATGTTTGAGTGACTGTACTGGTCAGGTGTCTGGCAAGGACAGGCAGATGCTAGTTACATGTAAGATGAGCCTTGACAAGATTATTTAGTTAGGAGGGTCTCCCTATTTGGGAAGTGTGTTTCAGTGAGATAACATTTTAATTAGTTTGGGGATATTGGAATATAATGCTGCTTATGGTATCTAACCAGCATTGAATTTTGATATTACCACAGAACAAACTATAATAAACATAATGACGCAATAAAAAAAATGCCCACAGGGGCACTGTTGAAGCCTCATTATTAATGAACTATGAGTGATACAATGCTAAATGAATGAGGTGAGGCCTCACCACTTTACATGTTTGTAGACAGTGCATGATAATCCACACATGGGCTTCAACATGGGCTTGTTATTACATCAATTGTCTTGTGTGGGCCAGCATTACAATTTCAGCAAACGAAACGACTTGGTGCCAGCCCTGTATATCAACGACTGACACTAATACAGCATAAACAAACAATATAGTACTGTACGTTACATGCATTCAATATATATTTTACTGTAAGCGTACTGATATTGTTTTACTGGAAATACTATTTTAATGGGTTTTTAACTGTTTTAGTACAAAAGAGCACAACCTTGGCCTTTTTTTTTTATTTAGAAGCAATTAATTCTCCTTTAGGCAAGAGCAGTCTGTCTGATCCATTATGTGTAATCAGATACAGTATGCAGTGTACTGATAGCACTGCACAGTATAACCATGTAGTTAGAATTATTATACAGAATTTCTGCTAAATTTGTGCAGTATCTTGACAGAGTTACGAAGTGAATCTCTGTGCATAAAATACCATATTCCATCAAATTTAAGATACACTTGAATTGAAGTTATTATCTTAGGAGTTATCCTAACCATTTGAGGTTTCATACAGTAATTCAGCATTCTAAATTCTCAGTAACACCTTACTGAGGCTAGTTTTCAACTGGTCAAGCTGGTTTAATAGACTTCACAGAAGCAACTTGAAATGGGTTTGAAACATCAGTTATTTTGAACTAATGTATTCTTCTGTTTACAATTGCTTTGTATATCATTTTCTACTTCAGTCATCACATCCTGATGAAATTCTAAAACTCTGAAGTTTGAAGCACCCCTGTGGCCTCAGATATGTCTTCTCTAAGCTGGGAGACCAGATTAAAGCCATGAATAGTGAATGCAGGAAAAAATCTGTAAGAAATTCCATATACAGTAGAACAAGTTTGGTGTTTCTTACATCTTGTTGCAGCACAGTGCTGCAGGGGAACATGCTAATGGTTCAGATATGGTGGCTCTGGATCAGCTGAAATTAGAAATAAAGTACATGCTTCATAGCCCTTTGAGGCCTGGGGCTTAAAGTCACCAGGATGTGAGGACTGAAACAGAAAATCTATATAAAAATGGATAAAAAATTTGGTTACATCGAATTTATGATGACCTTGAATTTAAGACACAGCCCAAATTTCCCAGCCTCAATTTGAGAAAAAAATAAAACACCAAATAAATATGCAATTACAAAGACACGGCTGTCACACAGATCATTACAGTTATGTGCTGCTTCTCATTTCCAGTCATGATTACTCACACCTATTTTTCTCCCAATTTCTGAACTGTGGTATTGCTTGGTATATTGAACAATTTCCGATCTATCCAAGACGGTACTGTTACTAATACTGCTTTGAACTGGAAGAAAATGGCAAAAGAAAGATGGCAAAGAAAGCTGTGGAAGATGCTAAGGCTGCCCTTCGAATCTGAGAAATTATGGTGCAAGTTCAGCATGGAAAAGGAGGTTTTGGTCTCAGTTCAGCTCCTCCTACATGGCACAAGGCAACCCCAGCTCAACGGAGGAAGCTGGTAGTCAATGAGTTGCAAAAGCAGGAGGAGAGGATCAGGTGTGTAAAGGCCATTTCCCAGGCCAAGCAGGGAGAATGGATGAGATGGGAGAGTGTGGAACAATGCAAGATCAGCTGGCAAGACCTGTGGACAATGGAACAGAACAGGATCAGTTTCCTCATCAGATCAGCATATGATGTTCTTCCATCACCACAGAACCTAAACCTCTGGGTGGGTGAGGATCCCTCATGTACTTTATGTTCATCACCTGCAACATTAAGGCACATTTTGACAGGGTGTAAGGTGGATCTTAGCCAAGGACGGTTTACTTGGCACCATGACCAGGTGCTGCGATGTTTGGCCTTAGCATTGGAAGACAAACGTAACCTGACCAATAAGTTGCCACCAGTTCCATCAAAGCATTACACACAAAATACAATATTGCTCCATCCAGGAGTGCAACCACCAAGAAAAGGTATTAAAACCAAGCCTCGCTCAGGACAAATGGAAGCTGCTAGAGACTGGAAGATGCTGGCAGATGTTGGTCAACGGCTTATTTTTCCACCACTAACCTTCGACCAGACATTGTCTTCTGGTCTGGATCAGCACGCCTTGTTCATCTGGTAAAGTTATCAGTGCCATGGGAAGATGCTGTGGATGAGGCGTATGAGAGGAAGAAACTTCGGTATGCTTAACTAACTACTGAAGTGGAACAGGGGTGATGCTGGGATGCCAGAATCACTGTTGAGCCCTCTTGGGATGTTGTGGGATAGTCAACGAAACATAGAGTATGGAAGTTGCCCACTTGAAGACCCCAGAGATGTACCTCACTTAGCTCAATCCAGATGGTTGTCATGCTGATGTGCTTGGGAGACCGCACTGAGTTGATCTCCGGAGCCAGCATCGCAGCCGTTGTGTGTGCTGATGCGCTGGGGAGGCAAAATGAGCTGATCCCTGGAGCCAGCATTAGACTTCAGCAATCAACACCAGACAGGAGTATATCTACATCATCACATGGAAAACAACGCAAATGGATGGAGATGCAGATGGATCACATTAGTTTACTACAAAGCTACGTTTTAGTTGGTGCTTATCTTGGCGGGAGCCGAGTTCAAATCAGCATGAAGTTCAACATCTACTCTCATGTAATGGAAATCATGAAAATCGCTGCCTGTATGTCATGGATGATTCGAGATCAGACAGTAACGTTTTGGTTCGTTTTTTCTTGGCAGTCTGTCAGGTTGTTGTTTATGTAATCGGGTAGTCAAGTCTTTTGTTGCCGATTTTTAATACATGCATCACTATACTGTACTCTAATTTAAGACAAAGGCTATTTTTGAGCAGCAAAAAAAGGTTAAAAAAGAGGTTATTAAATTCAAAGGAATTCGGTACATTGTTTGATATGTATTATTCATACCAAGTCACTCTTTAATGCTGATCAATGAGCTAGTAAATAGTACATTTCTAATGCTAATCAAATAATCTTCCTTTTTAGCTCCAATATGGATGCCATTCACCATTTGATTTAAAACAGCACAATGCATTTCCATGTAAAGGTTTGTTGATTCACTTTTGAAGTGGATCATAACAGATAACACTGTGTAATAATTTGGTTCCTGGGTAGTAAGTGTTATTTCCTAATTGCTTATGCCTCAAAAATATAGAAAATGGCTATTATTCCCCACAAACTTTGCTTTTGTGACCAGGACAATGATATTTTGAAATTTACCTATTTTCCAGAACATTCCAGATAGATTCAGTGCTGAGTAAACTTGGAGTAACTTCTAGAACTTTCTAGAACTTTCCAGTAATATAAATAGTAGTATAAATACAGGGGCCTTAAGCCCACCAGTTCAGTTTAGTTCCAGCTGCCTAAGTGGATACATATCTGCATTTTTCTGAGATGGCATCAAGAGGCTGCAAGCATCCGGCAGACACATTTTGCTATGTCTGCGGCCAATTTATCAAGCCAAGAGCGAAAAAGTACTCCGTGGAAGCATCTGCTAAGATGTGTGAGGCCTACAAGGCATATTTCGGCATTGCCTGTCAGGGATCAAGACAAACCCTGGGCACCTCATTTCACCTGCGGGCACTGCAAAAAAACTCTGGAAGGTAAGATGAACAATTGTTGCTCGGAATTTTATGTTATAAAATTTGTTAAAATTATTAAAATTGTAAAAGTTTTTAATTTTAAAATGTTTTACAATTTTCAATGTTATTGAAAAAATATATCATATATGAAAAATGTTGCGAGAATCTCTTACACATTAGTCATGGGTGAAATAAATATATTTTTGTAGGATGGTACAGAGGGGAAAAGAGAGCCATGAAGTTCGCTATCCCAAGAATTTGGCAGGAACCCACTGACCACTCAAGCAACTGCTACTTCTGCATGGTGGACCCTTCCAAACGTCGGACTGGCAAGAATGCACCTGCTATCACGTATCCGGACCTTCCTTCATCCATCGCCCCGGTGCCACACTGCCATGAGCTCCCCGTACCCACTCCTCCGGAGAGAGAGCAGCCATCTTTAGAAGAGAGCAGCAAGTCAGAGAGCGAGGAAGACGTTGTAGATCCAGATGACAATTTCAGAGGTGGAGCTGAGGAGAGAAACCCATACTACCCCAACCAAAAAGACCTCAACGACTTGATTAGAGATCTTGGTCTCACCAAGTCCAATGCCGAGCTTTTGACGTCTAGGCTCAAGCAATGGAACTTGTTGGATGAAAGTGTGCAAGTCGCAGATCAGAGGAAGCATCACCAACCTTTTTCCAGCTTCTTCACCCGTCAAGATGGGCTCTGCTTCTGCCACAATGTGACCAGTCTGTTCGAGGCAATCGGAATCGCCTGTAACCAGAATGAGTGGCGCCTCTTCATTGACAGCTCATCCAGGAGCCTCAAAGCCGTGCTGCTCCATAATGGTAACAAGTACCCGTCTCTTCCCCTGGCTCACTCGGTGCACCTCAAAGAGGATTACAACAGCATCAAGACCTTGCTGGACACCTTGAAGTATGATGAGTACGGCTGGGAGGTCATAGGAGACTTCAAAATGGTGGCATTCCTGATGGGTCTCCAAGGCGGTTTTACCAAGTTTCCCTGCTATCTTTGCCTTTGGGACAGCAGGGACACCAAGGCGCACTACCACAGGCGGGACTGGCCACAGCGGACCGAGTTCTCTGTGGGGAGGAACAACGTCAAGTGGGAGCCACTGGTGGACCCCCGGAAGGTGCTGATGCCACCACTGCACATCAGATTGAGCCTTATGAAACAATTTGTCAGAGCTCTAGATAAGGAGTCGGCAGCCTTCAAGTCCCTTCAAGACTTCTTCCCTAAGCTGTCTGAGGCAAAGGTCAAAGCCGGTGTCTTCGTCGGACCACAGATAAAGAAAATCCTGGAGTGCAATGAATTCCCCAAGAAGCTCACTAGTAAGGAGAAAGTGGCTTGGAACAGCTTTGTCGCAGTGGTTCGGGGCTTCCTGGGCAATCACAAGGCCGAAAACTATGTGGAGCTGGTTGAGACTCTGGTGAAGAACTATGGCACAATGGGCTGTAGGATGTCCCTCAAAGTCCATATCCTTGATGCTCATCTTGATAAATTCAAGAACATGGGAGCGTACTCGGAGGAGCAAGGTGAGCACTTCCACCAGGATGTACTGGACTTTGAACGCCGCTACCAAGGACAGTATAACGAGAACATGATGGGAGACTACTTTTGGGGGCTGATTCGTGAAAGTGATTTACAGTATAATTGTAATCTCGAAAAACTACTCACTTCTACATTTTTTGTAGTCATTTTTGTATTACTTTAGTATAAATACATGTTAATTGGATTCATATGTTGTTTTTTTCTGCCTTTATGTGAACGAAAAGACACAAATTCGCCCGTTTTCTCATTGGAAATAGGTACATTTCAAAATATCACTGTTCTGGTCACAAAAGCAAAGTTTGTGGAGAATAATAGCCTTTTTCTATACTTTTGAGGCATAAGCAATTAGGAAATAACACTTACTACCCAGGAACAAAAATTGTGTTACATAGTGTAATCTTTGGCATTTAGGTAAAGCAAAGTAAATATATTCAGTAAATACAAGAAAAAAGCAAACAGCAGTCATCTCCAAAAGTTTCTTTAGTCATACTCAGTTAAGTATGGAAATCTAAGACAAGCAGTTCTTTAAAACATAAGGATAGAATCTTGTTTTTTGGCTTTTCCTGCAGTTTGCATGAGGCATGTTTTCAGATGACACATCTTTATCTGGAATAACATAGTTCTTTTAAAAATAATTATAAACAAACGTTTTTAAATCAGTGCAAATAATAGTAAAGATATACAGTACCTGTAAGTAACATTTGCCAGAATAAAATGCTACAGCATGTATGTATAAAACAAATAAAATACACGCTTTCATTGTATTCACTTGGCTGTCTTCTCAGAAGGAAGACCTTTGGAGACATTATGTGATGTACAGTATACAGTGGATCTCAAAAGTATTCACCCCCCCTTGAACTTTTCCACATTATATTGTGTCACAACATGGAATCAAAATGGATTAGGAGTTTTTGCCACTGATCAACACAAAAAAGTCCATAATGTCAAAGCGAAAAATAAAATCAACAAATTTCTCTAAATTAATTACAAATACAAAACAGAAAATAATTGCACGCATAAGTATTCACCCCTTTGAGTCAATATTTGGTAGAGGCACCTTTGGGAGCAATTACAGCCATGAGTCTATTTGGATAAGTCTCAACCAGCTTTGCAGATCTGGACACTGCAATTTTTGCCCATTCTTCTTTGCAAAATTGCTCAAGCTCCATCAAGTTGGATGGGGAACTTTGGTGAACAGCAATTTTCAACTCTTTCCACATATTCTCAATTGGATTGAGATCAGGGCTATGACTGGGCCACTCCAGGACATTGACCTTTTTGTTTTTAAGCCACTCCAGTGTGGCTTTGGCTGTATGAAGATTAATCTTCTCCCAAGTCCCAGGTCTCTTGCAGACCAGCAGGTTTTCCTCCAGGATTTCTCTGTACTTTGCTGCATCCATTTTGCCCTCTATCTTTACAAGCTTTCCAGGCCCTGATGCAGAGAAGCATCCCTAATGCATGATGCTGCGACCGACATGCCACGGTAAGGATGGTGTTCTCAGGATGATGCGCGGTGTTAGGCTTGTGCCAAACATAGCGCTTTGCGCTGAGGCCAAAAAGCTCTATTTTGGTCTCATCAGACCACAGAATCTTCTTCCACTTGGTCTCAGAGTCTCCCGCATGCCTTCTGGCAAACTCTAGCTGAGATTTGATGTAAATTTTTTCAACAATAGTTTTCTTTTTGCCACTCTCCCATGAAGGCCAGTTTTGTGAAGCCCCCGGGCTATTGTTGCCACATGCACAGTGTCTCCCAGCTCAGCCGTAGAAGACTGTAGAGTTGCCATAGGCCTCTTGGTGGCCTCCATGACTAGTGCCCTTCTCGCCCAGATACGACCTGTTCTAGACAGATTCACAGTTGTGCCATATTCTCTCCATTTCTTAATAATGGACTTTACTGTGCCCCAGGCGATATTCAATGCCTTGGAAATGTTCTTATATGTTCCTTCATCTTCATGATATAATTTTTGTTAGGAAATGTACTAACCAACCGTGGGACCTCCCAGAGACAGGTATATTTAACCTGAAATCATGTGAAACACCTTAGTTGCACACAGGTGGACTCCATTCAACTAATTATGTGATTTCTAAGAGAATTGGTTGCACCAGAGCTTATTTAGGTGTGTCATAGCAAATGGGGTGAATACTTATGCAATCAATTACTTTCTGTTTTATATTTGTAATTAATTTAGAAAAATTTGTAGATTTTATTTTTCACTGACATTATGGACTTTTTTGTGTTGATAAGTGGCAAAACCCCCTGTCTCCGTTTGTTTGTTCTAGTGTGATTTGGGGAGCTTATATGCTTAATGGAAATCATTTGGTTGCGATAAAAAAATATTTATAATACAAAATATTTGAATTAGGGGAAATTGCTAAACTACAGTAGATTTGGAAACAATATAAACAGAGTGCTGTGCATGCATATGATAAAATTCAAGATACTACCTTTAAAGATTAAATAGCTTCAAATTGAGTTTTATTTTTTATTTTTCACTGTTCGCTTTTTATGATGTTAGTATTTAGGTAATATAATCCAGTTTTGTGAAGGTTTTGTGCCTCATGCACTAAACAGCGGTAACCAGTTTACCACGCAGTAAGCCTGTTACTGCATGCTTTGTACACGTGCTATATTCACTAACCAGAATCAAATAAATTTGCATGTAAAACGAATCATGTGGAAAAAGATACCGCATGTGAGTTATTTACATACAATTAATAATGGTAATCCATGGAAATATACTCAAATTATCTCCCCTAATAACAAGAGGGAGGGTCTTGATATAAAATATATATTTACTTAAAGGTGCAACTTACCAACAGATGAGTGCACGTGAACTGTATTACATAATCATTTCCTTTATTCCAATTCCAAACGTGTTGCTTTCTCAATGCAAGATGCATTGTAAGAATAGACAGTGCTGTATGAAATCCCATGATGTACTGTATTTTTTCCATTATAACGTTGTACTGCCAAAACTGCCAAGAGACAGTTGTGCTCTTTTAACACATTAATTACACAGAATTATTTTGGCCCTGAAAACATTAGCATTTTTGTCATGGAAAAGACAACAGTGAGTACTGCACAAATTGTGACTAGCATGTACATCACGTCGAAATCGCTGTATAAGCATCTGGAAGGTTAAAGTTTCTTAAAAAAAAAAAATAAATATAAAAGAAATAAACCGCACACTTGCAACCCTTTTAAAAGAAACACATTTATATTTAGCCAATGTTTTTGGTACCCGAGTACTTTCAAAATAAACCAGAGGGGGATAAAGGTGAACAAACAAATATTTGTTTTCAGTTAGCCTACTTATTTTCTGTTTCTCCACTTTGACCGTCTCAAAGCAAGACATTCTCAGTGTTATTCAGAATTCTGTATCCCTGCATGACTCCATGCCTGTGCAGATGCAGTTTTTCAAAGCTGGAATGGGATGTACGATATTCCTGTGCCCGAGTCCCGCTGTGTTCTCAAGCACTGTCATTGAGTTCTGCTGCAGTTTGCAACAAACATTGACAAAGACCAAACTAACACAGCAAAATAAAACAGCACATTTAACACCACTTCTACAGTACGCTCAGCCTCCTGTGTTGCTCAATACATGAAACCCTTGATTAAAAATAACCTTATAAAACACATTTCTATTTTATTACATGCATAGCTATCTTGATCTACGCAGGCGTCAAATCTGAGGGGATACAGAATTCAATGGAGATACAGAAATCTGCGTAACACTGGGTCGCCTCCCCTCATCCTACGGAGACCCACTTAAGATGTAGCTGGTGCCGGCTGGTGCCTCCTTGGTCGCTGTCATTCTGACAAAGTGAGAGCTGGACTACCTCTCCTTTGGAGTGCCCATATACTAAAATAAAGGGTGTGCAGCATTTCGCATGCTATGATGACTGGCAAATGAATCATTTAGCTTGCCTTATTTGTGCATATTATTATATTAATGAATAAAACAGTCACGCCTTCCTCTTTGTGTGCAGTATTGGTTTCTCTTACCACACAGTATTTCAGGTAATTTAACACCGTTTAGTGCAAGAGGCTCTTTGTATTCACTGTCAATTAGAAGAAAGGGATCACCTTCCTGAACTGACTGTTATTTACTAAATAGTGCTTTCTCCCAGCAAGGTAAAGAAGCAGGTGGCATATCAAGTGTACACTTCCCCAGTGAGGCAGATGTTGGAGGATAATGTAGTTAGCACACGTCTAGCCTGACATATCATGTTTCATGGACATTTAAAGCAGATGGTGTCCTTGACTCCTGGAAGAATAGGCGAGGTTATTGAATGCTATAGCTTGTTACAATTCACAATAGTAAATTACATTATTCTTCTCGCAGTCTCTCCTGTCAACTTTGCAGTTTAAAGCACACTCCTTGCTATCCAGTGTCACTATTGATATTTATTTTTTTAAACTAATTTATTCATAATAAATATGAAGACAAATAGCAGTAATACTATTTAGAAGTCCTGCGAAGATGTTGTTGAAAAACACGCAGACTGCTTTATGATTTGCAAGGGCTTCGACACTTGCTATTGCAATGGAATACATCTTTCTAATTAAATCAAAGAGGTGCTGTATCCATGTGAAAATGTTGCATTCTGCTGTTTCTAACATGGTATTTATAGAATGTTTGGCGCCTCCACCAGCCAAGGTTCACCGATTTCCAGCAAATTATTTTTTCACAACAGCAGTGTCAAGTGACTGCTTTTACTATAGCAGGCTTTGTGCAGTCAATTCACAGATTTGTCACATTTTGTCTCTCATGACAGTTAAATTTTCCCCTTTTGACAGTGCGGTGCTAGTGCAGTTGTGTTTTTAGGTAACTTTACATATCTAACAAGAGCCAAGTGTGGGTGGTATAGAACTAGAGCAGGCCCACCAAGACAAAGACCTTAGCGCTGTAAGAGACTCATTGGTGTCAGCAACCAAACAGTGTAAGGAAGCAATTGAAAAGGCAAACGGAATGCTTGGGTATCTAGTCAAAAGAGTACACATTAAATTAGGTTATTGTGGGACCACACTTAGAATACTGTGCTTAATTCTTGTCACCAAATTACAGAAAGACTCACTGTGGCCCTGGAGAGCAAGTGGAGATAAACTCCAGACGTGGGAAGGAGATACTTTCTTGCACAGAGAGTGGTGAGGGTATCAAATAGGTTATCTAGCCATGTTACTGATGCTGAATCATTGGGATCAGCTAAGACCCAAAATGACAAAACTGCACGTCTACAAATTAATCAGCTACTAGGAACCAAACAAGCATTGCTAGGCATTTTCGTATGTTATTTAAATTTGCAAATACGGTATTGTGGAAGGGTGGTGGGTAATTCACTGACCAAGAGACAGACAGGTGTACTTGAAAACACCACGCAGGTGCCCAGTTTTATTTTTAAGGGTGTCTTGTTTCTTTTTAGCCCGCAGAGGGCGCTGTTGGTCCGTGGTCTGCTAACCAACTGTGGTAAACAGAACCACGGGAATACCAAATGATGGTAAGACAGTTCAGGGTGCAAGCGCACTCGCAAGTGCTTCAAAGAATAATTCAAAAATAGAAGGCAAAAAGAAAAAGGGAAAATAAAATAGTAACAAAACTATAAAGAAAAGGTGCTGCACTTTGCAGCGATATCCCGGTCGCCGCTGTCCGTGCGACCCGGATCACCGTCCTACGCTGCCGGCTAACTAGTCTGCTCAGATGTACTATTCAGGGGTCTGCCCAAGGGTTCCCTGCCCTCACGGTCTTGCTCTGAACCTCAATTCTGTTCTCTCCGACTGGTTCTCGTTCGTGGACCAGCGCTTCCGCACTCTCGGCGTGTTTAAAAGGGCAGACCTGAGTTAACAATAGAGCTTTAAATTATAGGGTTAACAATCTCCCCAAGACCCGCCTCTCAGCCATTCAGAGAGGGGGAAAGTCCACACACCCACTTTCCCACCTTCCCGTGTCACAACCATGACTCACAGGCGGTTGTTGACGACTGCTGCCCTCTTCCTGCAGCACCGTGAACACGCCAGCGAGTCAGCACAGATCTCCCCCTGCTACAGGTATATAAATACATGGTACAGTAGGAAAAGAAATGGCATGTTGTTGCAGAAGGAGGCCTGCAGCTTCACTGGCACGTGTTTCAGTTACCAGTATGGTATGTTACCCAAAGACACTAGAGAGAAATATTCTGATGCAAAGAGAGCAGTAAACCATGCACCCATGCAAGCTCAGAGATTCACAAAGTATCAAAAAATGATATATTAAAAGACCCCCAAAAGAGTTAAGACCAGTGAAAATGGCACGTTTTAATTAATGAGGAAACCATAGTGATATGTAATATTTGGTAACATCAGTGGTGTTCCAGCCTGCTTATAGGTTTTTTGATAACATGGAACTATATATTTTGAGATCAGTGGAAGTTTCAATCTAAATCAATGTAGTTTTCATTTAAACATTCACAGTCTGCTGTAATATGCTTGTTTAATACTGTATGTACTGTACTATAGTTTGCATGTGGAGGACTTCAGTGTTATATACACTATTAATTGAGATCGTAAAATAACTAAGATGCCTCCTCTCAGGTATTATCCCTTGCAAACAGTGCATAACTCTAGTTATGGAGATGGAGATAGTGAAGGTGTCAAGCATACTGTAGGTCTATGCATGTACAACGGGTCCCATAAGGAATTTCCAGTCAGTTACCGTGGAAACTGTATTTTTTTATATTATATATATATATATATATATATATTATACGCAGTTGATGTGTACCTCTGAAGAACTGCCAGGTGGCAAAAATACAGCTTCAGTATTTAATACAGTATCTAAGAGTAGTATACATTATTTATTAAGGCATTGTGCTTTAAAGAACTGTTAATTCCTTTATGACACAGAACCTGACCCAGATAATGAAAAGATCAATCCCTTGATGTTAAGAAACAAGGTGTGTGCTAGGGGTGCCATATATGCTTCAAGTTCTCATCTGTTTGTGGATTTCGTGCCTTACTGTTGGTGCCAGAAGCTGCATACCCACCTTTACCTAACTACGTTTTAACATAATCTTCAGAATTAAACAATATCAGTGTTTCCACAGTAACTGACTTATATATCGAAGTGTATCCTGACTGAGACAAAGCTATCATTTGGTACATTAGCATGTTACAAATGTACCTCTAATATGGGAAAACAAGGGTTGTATAAAATTTAAATGTGCTGTTAGATGTGTTTACAAGCCGGTTTCCACGATCATCAGACACTGGACTCACGTTTCTAGTTCATATAATTGCTTATATCTTTGGTATTTTTTTTTTTTATGAAAATACAATTATGGTATCAAATTAAAGCTTTGAAAAGCTGGCCAACACAGAAGTTTGTAATTTAACTTTATCGAGTTTTGTTTTGAAAATAAAATCATGTTTTTCAAAAAAAAAAATTGTTTCAAGTAGCCTGTATATAAAATCCAGGTTTTGCAGGCTCATTTAAAAGGATTCTTATAAAATTGCACATGTTTTACGGCCATAAAACTGGTGCTGAGGGTTCTGATTTCTTGGATGAGATTTATAAAACACACGCAATGGCATAAACACGCAATTAATACGTTATTTGTGGGGGCAATGTGCGCATTAGACCTTGATGCATATGTCATTCTGTATATGCATATGTAATTCTGGGGCATTAATGAATGAAACTGATAAAATTGGGAGGGAATTTTGCAAATGAGGTTGTAACAGGGCAAGGAGCTCTGTACAAGTATTTGTATTTATTTTGGAACGGAGTCTCTCCCTCTGCCCCTGTGTTGTTTTGTGTTTGTGCATTATGATTTATTTATTATATTTATTGTATTTAGATATGATGGCATAGCCGTGCATTGTTTTGTTATTGTATTGTTTTTATTTTTTTCTGGCGGAGACGAGATTGGCAGCCCTTCCTCTGTCAGTTGCTAATTTGAAACCTTGTGCAGAAGGTGGCCATCTCCTGAATTAAGTAATTAATTTGTTGCTAATCGAGAGGTGGTCACCTGCATAAATACCTGCACCTCACTGCACTCTGGGTGGTGGGTGTTCAGAAGTGGAGAACGGGAGAGGGCGAGAGGAGAGAAAAAACTAAAACTAAAAGTAGATCAGTGAAGGCTATTGCCCAGCCTGATCATATTATTGTGTTTGAAATTTGTTTTGTTTAATTATTTATTTTTGTGCTCTGTGAGCAAATCATTTTTTGTTAAAACCTTTTATTTATTTTTTGTTATTTGAAAATAAAATGGCACAAGCGCCATTGCACTATACCTGCAGTGCTCTGTTATTCTCCCTGCATCTGGCCTGACATCATCACTCAGCCATAGCCTGTCAAGGAGGTCTATTAAATATTCTGTCTATTTTATTAAAGCTGCCGGTAATTGCGTGAATATTTTAAGAACTTTGAAAAGTAGGTGTTAATTTGCAGCAGTCAGACAGTAGCCTATATAAAAGGTAAGGTGATGTGAGAGACTTGTCCGCAGCACAAAGGCGACATTGTTTTCAAGGACAAAGAAACATTTAACAAAGAGCAACATTTCTGATCAAGTTAGTTTGTAAATTACGGTTTATAATACCAGTATCATATTGTTTAGCAAACTCCAATTTTTTAACCACATATACCATACAAATATGCTTTAAAATCATACATAGATTAAGAAATACAGACACACATAAGAAATAGGAGAGTTGTAATTGCATAAGACTTTAAGAAGATAAACTGAAGATTGTTCGTATGCAGCTGTATTGTTTCTGAACATATTGCTGTACAACAATGGAAGGATTATCCATCCGTTTGACTGCCATGGATGTAAGTAAATAATACTTATTGTTTTATTGCTAGTACCAGGCTGAGGTCTTTGTGTGCCATTCATTTTCTTTTGGAATGTGTAGTCTACACACACAGGGTTGACCCAAACCCGTTATTTATTGTGAGAGGTATGTAATCCACTGCTAATTGTTGTAGGGGTATTTAAATTGGTTGATTGCGGAATCGCCTTCTTTTCCTAATTAGTCTTAGAAAATTGAACGTTATTTTGATGATGAGTGCGGCCGTACTGAACATGTACATTACATGGATTTTTGCGGTCGGTTTTTCCCCTTTATAAATTTTGACCTGTTTTACAGGTATGGGCAGGCTTTGTACATTTAGAAATAATTTGGCCATGTGGCTAATTCTTGCTTGACTGATTCCAAAACTGTCTGTTCAGCTTTTAATGGATCCCAATGACTCAACTACAACTAAGTGGCTTGGTAGCTCATTCCAAACACACAATCTAGAATCCCCCTTGATTACAGCCATTATACTCTATTTGGGCACAGTTTCTGTCTGGTCTGCACTAATTAAAGTTCATAGCTTTCTGAAGAGTTTTGTAGGTTGCAGAAGATTTATTTTAAAATTCTCACCACATTTTGAAAAAGTGGTATTAGACTTGGCACAAGTTACACACAATAGCTCTCTGATTTGCTAATTCTATAACACACATTCATGTAGGCTATTTAACAATAATGGGTTATAGTTTGATATACTGATTCATTCTGGTGCTAAATTATTTATAACACACCCATCTAGTGCTGAGTTATAATGAGTACTTAATATTATGTTGTATTAATATTATTAATATTGCTCCCTATGGGCTTTTGATCACTGTACACAGACCACCTCTGAATATAAACATCTAAAGGGACAACTTGCCAAACAGGAAGTATATAGTGAAAATATAAATACAAATACAACCAATAGATATGAATAGATGGCTTTGTAACCCAAACTACTTTATCTTATCAGCTTAATAATGGACATCTGTTATTATTGTAAATATAACAACAATATCACACATACGCATTCTAGAATAGTAACATTATAGGTTTGGCAAGGCTCAGGCCACAGTTACCACCCTTGCGCTGACTCGGAAGTGGTGAAGACGAACACACGCTGTCCTTCGAAGTGTGTGCCGCTTTTTTTCATTCTGCAGGCCGCCCTGCAGCCAGCCCGCAGGCGCCCAGCCAGTCTATAGGGGTTGCTGGTGAGCCAAAGACAGCCTGACCGACATCTGGTGCATATTGATTCGATACGTTTGAGTGAATTATTGTCTGGTTGGTACAACTTAAATGTAGCATTTTAAGTAGCCTATATGTAAGATCCTTTTTGTAACATGACTCACACAGACAATTTACACTTTTTGAACAAGCTTTGTACATTTAAGATATTGGGATCTATACAAAATATAAAGATGGCCTTTTGGCCAACCAATGCTTGTCCGTAACCTAGTGGATGATTGATTTTAGAACTTTGTCTGGTTGGGGCACACAATTTAGAATCTCCTTTGATTCAAACTATTTATACTTTGTAGTGCCCAATTGTCCACTCTGCAGCAGTTCAAGCTTGTCCACAGTGTCCAACATGACAACTACTTGTTATTGTTTATATTAAAATCCATGATTTATTCTTACATGATGTAATGGTGTTTTACATATTGTGACATCATTTTTACTTATATCTTTAAATCTATATTAATTATAATTAACATTATTTTATATACACTTATATTTATATTATTATGCAATGCTAGCTCTGAGGATCAGCCTTGATTTGGCCACCCCAGCACATCAGCATGCATAACTTTTGAATTAACTTTGTTTGTTTATTTATTTTTAATTTTTATATATTTATTGGAATTAATTACTTCATTCTTTTCTGTTGAATCCTGCTGGCATAATCATGTTGTGTCTATTTATCCTTTTACTTTTTTATTCTTGTCTGTCGCACTGTCCAATTTTAGCTGTTCTAATACTACATATATTAGATATTAGGAGGCTGGGGGTACAGTGGTTAAAGAAATGGGCTTATAACCAGCAGGTACCTGGCTCAAATCCCACTGTCTCATTGTGTGACCCTGATGAAGTCACTTAACCTCTTTGTGCTCTGTCTTTGGGGTGACAGCAGCTGCTGATGCATAGTTCACACACCCTAATCTTGTATCTTGTAATGTGCTTTGTGATGGTTGTCCACTATGAAATACACTATATAAATATTATTACAAACATAACTTATGTCATGTCCTTGAATGGTGAAGTGCTGTACTGTTGGCTCATTCATTTTTTTTATTTCTAATTAATGAAAGGCGGTTCTGAATTCTTTTATATAAAGTTGTTCCAGCCTCTCCAACATATTTTATTTCATCACATTTTTCACAGGCTACTCCATAAACAACATTGCTATTTTTACATTACTGGTAGATATTAGTTTTTAGTGGATATGTGTTGTTCTTGTGTTTAATTATATTTTTACTTTTGCCCATGTATTTACACACTTTACATGTACTAGTGCAAGTATTTGTAGAACATATTCTGTCAATTACTCTTTTATGTTTACTGTTAACTAAAATATCACCTAAATTAGCTTCTCTTTTAAATGCTACAACTGGGGCCTTAAGAAATACTATTTTCAATTTTTCTGAATTATGTAGAATCTGCAATTGTTTCCAAACTATCGTAGAAATACTGGACAAAAGTTTAGAGTAATGCATTACTAATGGGACTTTTGACCTTTTTATCTCTATTTTTATAATCTAGTAGATCATCTCTTTTTAGTTTATCCACTTTTCTTAACTCTGTCTCTATAATTCTTACCAAGAAATAACTTAGGTGTAGAAAGGTGCAATTTGACTTTACTTGCTTGTATAATATTAAAACCTTTTCCCTGAGTTATGAACCTAGAAAAACACATTTGAAATACAAAATGAATACAAAATCTAATGAAGGTCGCATGTACGGCCGAATAGTCAAGATGTATTTATTTTTAATAAAGTGTTTGTTTTAATTCAATGAGAGAGTGTTGTGCTATTCTTATTTCCTTATTATTATTTGTAATTTTGGCTGCAGCTCGTCTCTGATTTGGTTAGTTGAGCACAATCCTTTAAATGCTAGAATACAAAATTAACAAAACAATTCACAATTGTATAATGCCTATTGCATAGAAAAATCACATTATCTTAGCTTTTACAGGTAAAAAAACAAAAACAAAAAACAAATCGAGCAATATGCTACACGCAAGATCTCCTCAGTGCTGTTCTATGCGTTTCTTCTTTTTGATAATGAGACTCCAGCCACATCTAAAGTGTCTAAATTGATGGGTAGCTCAGAGAATAGCAACAAAACAAGTTGATTTGAATTTCATTCGTGTGAGAAAGTTAACAAAAGCCAGAGCAAAAAAAAAAAATGTCAGGACAGTAATTATATTCACATTCCTCCAGGTTGGCTTCTCAGTAGAGTAATGTATTCTGCTGGAAGGAGCTTTTGATGCTGGGCTGCTTCTTTCATGACTTATGCAACAGTCCTAAATAGTCCTGAACCTTCCATTTTTGTAATTGATGACACTGTCATTTCATTTTTTTTTTTACTTTCAGGATCTAAAAATACATAGGTAATGAGTGGTTAGAAGAGACAATTTATTAGGACTGGCTTTAGCACAGTACCCTACTTGGCAGTAAATCTCTAGCAACTTCTTATTGCGATTCAATTCAAAAGACAATTTCGGACCTGTCAAAAGTACAATTTAAAAGAATGGCTTTGAAAGCCAATAGACTGGTACATGTAAAAATTACCATTCAGGGACCCAATGGCATACATATAACAGCACCTTCACTCATTTGTCATTCTTTTGCTGTGGGCTATTTGGCTCCAGTTCCTCGTGATTTAATCAACGAGCAGACTTGATGTGATGTTGATGTGGTGTGTGTCGCCTACTTTTCTTTTCTTAATAAAGTAAAAGGTTACTGCACACAATTTCCCTCATATCAGGAGGTTTAGCCAGGCTCACAGTTTTAATTTGCAGATTAATCCATTCACTGGTATTGTTATTTGTGTGGGAAAAATGTGGTAAGTACATTTTTTCAATGTTACTTGGCTTTGAAATTGTTGTTTGTAGTAATAATGTAGGTACAATCCAATTTTCGGAATATTTTCTGGTATTTTATAGAGGCTTTCCTATGTTGTAGGTATCAAGGTGAGTAACGTGCTCAGTCTGCATGGCTGGTAGTTAATTTGATGCAGTTGCAGCAATGCAGATCGCATGTGTTGACTGATAACATGCTTGATTGTTTTTTTTTTTTAATAGGATATCTTTTAAGGTGAATTCCAATTTATCTTCAAGTATGACAGACTAACATGATTCCAAAAATAATATTAACTGCCTGTTTAATACAATTACAAATGAGGCTCTGTGTAAACATGTACAGCTGCACACTTCGCAGCAAGAATATAAAATATCTTAGTTTGCCTGTGCAATGAACATTGCAAACAGATGAGTTTTACGCTAGATGAAATGTGTCTAGAAACTCATCGCTGTAATGTAACTCTAAACAAATCTCCAATGCCATCCTGTGTGTGTTTTAAGATGAGGCAGTTAATACACTCTCAACAATGAGTTGCACCTTAAGTCAATTAATTAGTTCATTATGTTAAGCACACAGACAATAACCTTATAGATATGCTTATATATACTTCTTTTCACAGGCAGTGTTGATGCTGAATCACTGGGATTCTTTAAAACCTACTATGAACCAGGGAGCTGATGGCTTCTCATATTGACTCCTCTCATTTGTAATTTTCTTATGTTATTATATACTGTGTGCAGTTTATTTGTCACACTAACAGATTTGATTATAATATAGATAACTGGTCATTTAATGGTGATGGAAATTATTGAGAGTATCAGACTCTAGGGGTATATGGAGGTGAGTTCTATCTGTCTACACAGAGAAACGGTTAGCCAATTGTGATGAAAAGTTTTGCAAAAGTTATTGATGACATTCATGAAACTGATAGCTCTAATATGGTATTTCCAGCAATGACTGGAGATATGCACTACAGGTTAAGGGAATCGGGCAGAGTGGTTCTGAATGTTCCTGGAAAACTTGGTTCTATTTCTGGATGGAGAATCCACCCACTAATCAACACATCATACCCAAGCTCAATAAAAACTCTGTGTGGCTTGCATTCATGTCACTTCTTTTTTGTCTGGCCTCTCAGTCACAAGCGACGAGGCCAAACAGGGAAACGGCCGTCTTTAGAGCCTGGAATAAGGGCTACCCTCAGCCATGAATTCCCTACTAGCGAGTAAGGTTTTTTTCCTTACCTGAGTGCCGAGCAGTTCGGATTTAGATTCCGCAGGGTGCATGGCATGCCAGAGAGTCCTGGTTAGTGCCCCTGTGAGCTATTTCCTATCCACGGCACTAGACTACATGATGTCATCTTGTTCTCGCTAGTCGGCCAACATTGCAGATAGCTGTCAGCACCTACGGACAAGGTCTCCTGCCAAATTCATTATCACCATTAATTTGTTTGTTCATTTAAATCATCCACATTGCGGATTTCCCATACTGAATGGAAAACTTGGTTGTTGTTGGGAGGAGAAACCTCCCACTAATCAACACATCATATCCAAGCGCCATGAAAACCCTGTGTGGCTTGCATTCATGTTCCTTATTTGTGTTTGGCCACCTCCTCCCCTACCACCACCTTGCAGCGTGCTTTGTCTTTGGGGGGAGGTGCCCCTATGAGCCACTTCCTATCCACTCCCTCTGTTCTGTTCTTGCCAGTTTATAATGTCTGCACAACCAAACCACTGAATTACTGCTGTAGTCTCGCTGCTTTGGCTATGGATATAATTTGGGTAAATCTGCCTAGCAATGATGTAACAGACAAGTGAGTAGTAAAATGAGTGCTACCTATTGTTTTTGTGTTTGGCACAAATTTTAAAACATATTAGCTCAAGAAACAAAGTGTAGTAGCTCTCAAAGAATCAATGAGCTGGCCAAGTTACATAATTAGAAAATGCATAATTTAGGATGTTCTTCCAGTCAGGTGGCTGTGAAGTATGACAAATGAAATTGGTTAGATGACTCTCTATCTTTTTGTCATACAGATAACTTCTGAGCACATTTAGATGGAAAACCTCTGCACATTAGAATTCCATTAAGCAAAGTGAGGCAGCTAAGATTGTTGCCATGCTCCAATGCGCCAGCATAAACTAATTATTTTGTCACATCTGTTTAGCGAGATGCTATCATTTCTATGTCTAAAGAAGCTAATTGTGCAACAGAGTAATTTTGTGGCAAAAGAAAATAATATGCCTAAGCAAAAGATTGTCATCAATTCATATGATGCGAGCCATTCAAATGAGATTAAAAAAGAGAGTAAAGTGTTTGTTTTTTTTTTTTTCCAGGAATAATGGCGCAACTATTGGAGTGTACTACCTCTGTTCTAAACAAAGACAATGAATGTAAAGCCCATTGGACCCTGGTTTGTAAAATCACAGAACTGTAATCACACCTGTGCTTTCTTCAGCTTTATTCGCACCATTTATTACAAAACAATGCCACATCAATTGGGCCTGTATGCATCTCCCACAGAGGATAAGAGCTAATTTTATATATTGTCAAATTCCCTGCAATGGTGTATTCATTAAAATATAGCTGTGCAGTTTGATGATAAAAGTGTATCCTTACATAAAAGATAATTAAGCAAGAATGAATAAGAAAATGTTTTGAAGTTAAAAACATGTATTACATTATATTGCTTTTTAGTACACATTTCCATGTGTATGTAATAATCTTGATTTTAAGTGACGATAGCAGATTATTCCTGATTCTGAAGTGCCTTAGATGGGCTCAAAGCGCTGCTCAAAAGAAACACTAATTAGCAGTAGCCCATTAATATCAACTAGAATATTTAAATCATGGCTTGTATTTAGTCTTATTTACTCTTATTTCTTACACAGTATTGCATTGCATATAGCCATTTTTAGTTCAGCTTAAAAGTATGGAAATAAAATATGTACTTTTTGTCTTTAGAGCCTTCTGTTCATGTTTTTTTTTTTTTTAAATAAAATGAGCTGTGTTGCTGGGAGAATGCAATATTGTAATTTGTAATAAATGGGGACATTCATATCCAGGCTTAATATAGCAAATAAGTGGGACTTGTTAAAATAAGCTGTGATCACAATTGGTATCTCTTGAATTTAATTTATTGGCAGTAAGTATATAATATTACATTGGGTCACCTTGGTAATCATGAAAACATTGCAGCAAAAATACTTCTATAATCCTTAAGTGTCTTAGTTTATCTTATAGGTCCCCCTCTCTTTACCATTACATTTAAGAATGGCCCCATTAGCCATTCTCTTTTCCACCACTTCGCCACCTCTTTTCCAAATTGCTACCCTTGATGAATGTAAGTTGCGACCAGAATCCATGATGTGTCAAGTTCAATAGGAATGTACATGCATATTAAATACTAAATATTAAATAAATATGGTACTTTTTTATGTTAAAATCTTAGGAAGAAACACATCTGGAGTGCAATGGCTTTTAGTCTTCAGATTGCTGGAAATTGACTTAAGTTTTCGGAAGTGCATTATAGGAAGCATGCAAGAAGTGGACGGCTGAAAGCAGAGATATATTATTAACATCTTAATTTTATTATGACCTTTTATTAGTTTTATATCAAATGGAAAGCTTTTAACAAACATCTGGCTGTGCAATCAGTCTAACATGACCCAGGGCTAATGATGTGACTCCGAGTTATACCACAAACAAGGCAAACATGATGAATCTTTCCACTGTTAAGACAAATGCAGTCAGATTAACAACTGACATGAACATTTATAACAGAACCCATACAAGGGGGAGTTGTAACCGCATAAAGCTTTAAGAAGATATAAGTCGTAGTTAAAGTGAAGACTGTCCGTATGTAGCTGTATTGTTGCTGAACATATTGCTGTACTACAATGGAAGGATTATCCACCCGTTTGACTGCCATGGATGTAAGTAAATAAAACATATTGTTATGGCTGGAATTATGCTATACAAAATAAGAAGTTGAACTAATATGCAAAGCACAGTAACTGGATGATGTGTCGTAATGTATAAGCAACCTATTACAAACTCTGAAGTGGTACATTTGTTTATTAAGAAGCCACCGCACATTCCATATTTTGCACTGGTTATGTATTTCAAGCTTGTAACATATTTTATGTGTTACGGTTACTGCTTGTACCAAAATCTCTATTTCCATATTGGTAAATTTCAGTTTTCACTTCTGAGCATCCTCATCTCCATGGCTAGTACCAGGCTGAGGTCTTTGTGTGCCATTCATCATCTTTTGGAATGTGTAGCCTACACACTGAGGGTTGACCCAAACCCGTTATTTATTGTGAGAGGTGTGTAATTCTCCACTGCTAATTGCGGTGAGGGGTATTTAAATTGAATAATGGAATCGCCTGCTTTACCTAATTAGTCTTATAAAATAGGTCGTTATTTTGATGATGAGTACGGCCGTACTTTTTGTGGTCGATTTTTCCCCTTTATAAATCTGGGTCTTAGTGTTTTCCCAAAGCAATACTTTAAACGCAGTGCAGAAACCAGTGCCAGAGGACATAGCTAGGAATTAAGTGTAGATAGACATAGGGCAGAAGGAAAGATACACTTTTTCACACAGAGAATTGTGAGGGTTTGGAATGGGCTACATAGTCATGTTGTTGACACAGTATCACTATACCATGCCATGAAAAAGTATTTGCCCCCTGTCTGATTTTCTGCATTTTTGCACATTTTTCTCATTGAATTTGGTCAGATCATTTTGTGGGTTGTAGCAGTATATAAAGGGAGTCTGAGAGATACACAAACAATGACACCAAAGTTTGGTGCTTCTTTCATTTGTTTGGTGTGCAAGGTAATCAAATTTGCAATCTTCAGGTAGTTTGGGACAGTAGTGAATCTTCCCAGGAGTGGCCGTCCCGCAAACATTTATCCAAGAGCAAGGCGTAAAATCGTCCAAGAAGTCAAAAAGAACCCTAGAACAACATCCAAGGATCTGCAGGCCTCTCTCGCCTCGGCTAAGGTCAGTGTTCATGACTTCACCATCAGAAAGACACTGGGCAAAAATGGGGTTCAATGCAGAGTAGCAAGGCGGAAACCACTGCTCACTAAAAAGAACAAGAATGCTCGTCTCAAGTTTGCCAAAAAGCACCCGGAAGATCCTTAAGAGTTCTGGAACAATGTTCTATGGACAGATGAGTCAAACGTGGAACTTTTTTTACAAGGGCTCCGTTATGTCTGGCAAAAACCAAACACTGCATTCCACAGTAAGAACCTCATACCAACGGTCAAGCATGGTGGTGGTAGTGTCATGATTTGGTTTGCTGCATCAGGACCTGGATGACTTGCCATCATGGAAGGAACCATGAATTCTGCTCTTTATCAGAGAATTCTACAGGAGAATGTCAGGCCATCCACCTGTGAGCTGGGTCATGCAGCAAGACAATGATCTGAAACACACAAAAAAGTCTACATCAGAATGGTTGAAGAACAAGAAATTTAAAGTTTTGGAATGGCCTAGTCAAAGTTCAGACCTAAACCCCATTGAGATGTTGTGGCAGGACCTGAAACAAGCGGTTTATGTTCAAAAACCCACAAATGTCATTGAGTTGAAGCAGTTCTGCATGAAGGAATGGGCCAAAATTCCTCCAGAGCGCTGTGAGAGACTGATCAATAACTACAGGAAGCGTTTGGTTGCAGTTATTGCTGCTAAAGGTGGCGTAACCAGTTATTGAGTCTAAGGGGTGATTACTTTTTCACACGGATGCATTGGGTGTTGCATAACTTTCTTTAATAAATAAATGAAATAAGTATCCAAACTTTATGTTATTTGTTCACCCAGGGTCCCCTTTATCTAATATTAGATTTTGGTTGAAGATCTGATAACATTCAGTGTCAAAAATATGCAAAAATGCAAAAAATCTGACAGGGGGCAAATACTTTTTCATGCTACTGTGTGTGTGTGTGTGTGTGTGTGTGTGTGTGTGTGTGTGTGTGTGTGTCTATATATATATATATATATATTCAAATTACTTTTTTGATCACCTTTTTCTTATTAGCTTCAGTTAACTCATAGCATCAGTAGGCTCATAGCTCAATCTGCTGGTACCTATGACATAAGTCATATTAAAATTAGTATAAATATTATATTACTACATATCTTTGTTTTAAATCCTTTTAACTCACAAAATGCATCTGCGAGGACATTAACTTGACAGATGCTTAGGTCAACATCAAGCAAATCATTACTTGCACTCCCAGTTTAATTTACCATAACGTGGCAGCCATAGAAATCAACCCTATTATTTTGTTCAGACACCGTGTGGGGAACAGCCTGGCCACATCTGTTGAGCTGCCATTGTCTTCGGTGGCACAGATTCGCTGCTCGTTACTCTGCAGCTAATCAGAAGTTTCACAGACTACATGTAATTTAAACTACATTAACTTTGTGTTGCAATGTGCTGGTGACCTCTATGCCCATGATTAATATGTTGCGACGTGATTCATAAATTGAAGTCCAGTTCAGATAGTTTACTGTTAATAATGGTGCATTTTATTTGTGTAGAATATTTGAATGCACTGTTTTATATGTCTTAAAAAAGGGTTTAGACATGTTTTAGGACTCAAAGTAAGTTTCAAAACATAAAATATTATGAAATAAACAAAATAAAAAAGCTAATTGGTAAAATTCAAAAGAGCTTTTAAATCCAGAAATAATTAATTCTGTACCACTCATGTGGCTACATTTCCAGGAGTTATTTTAATTTTTTTCAAACTTCTTTAAAAAAAAAAATATTGTGACACACTGCAGCACAAATGTATTGTTTTGTGCCTTAAAGAGGTCTTTCACACATAACACAATGTTAAACAAGGAGGAACAGAGAACTTCTTTAGTACCACTCTGTACCTCTTGCTGGATATCGGCTTTTATTTGGCTTTGACTGCCTTTTAGTAGCATGAAATGTTCAAGTGATTTCAAAGCCATCTTAATTACAGTCATGCCATTTTTTAGTTTGTTGACTAAATAAACAAAATATCTATTTTCAGTCTTTAATAAACTACTTGCATATAATGAAACCTCGATATCATTTAATTACTACTGCAGTTTGGTTTATTGATACTTTGTCACCAGATGACCAATGGACTATCACATGTATTGCTTTCTGCCTCTCAATAATTTATGTTGGACATATAGTGTAATTGAGTTGAATTAAAAGGTTAGCAAAACTAATCATTGGTAAACCTTAACTACTGGCTTAAACACATATTTTTGTCACAATTAAACACAATTTAAACACAATTTTTCAAAAACATGAGAAATCACAAAAAATACAGAGCCAATTAAATAATTTGTCAAGCTTTAGATTTGATATGCATCTGGCAGAATCCCCACATTACAAACCTTTATGCAGTTGTACCTAGTCTTCTAGGAGTAAGGTCATTTCCTTCTGAATATGCATGATTCCATAATGTTGCACATCGGCTACTCAGACGCATTTTGGAGTACATCTGAAATAACAGATAGTAGTGCGATGCCTGCTCCGGGGATCAACCCAGTGCGGTCTCCCCAGCGCATCAGCATGACAACTGTCTGGATTGAGCTAAGTAAGGTACATCTCTGGGGTCTTCAAGTGGGCAACTTCCATCCTCTTGTGTTTCTTTGACTATCCCACAACATCCCAAGAGGGCTCAACAGTGATTCTGGCATCCCAGCATCACCCCTCTCCATCCCCCGCTCAGTTCAGCCCAGGTTACTTACCTGTACATCAGCGTTGCTTTCTTTCTGTTGTGCTTGAGATCCCCATCCAGAATCTTTCCATCTCAACCACAGCCAGTTGCTGCTCCTTTCTGCTGCTTCAGAGAAGTTCTTCACTGTGCGACGCAACTCTTGGCCACTGAACCTGACGTCTCTGAGAAAACGGGTTGTAGAGTGTGCCACAAATCCTCGACAACCCACCTCCACTGGGTAAACTCGCTGTTCCGCTTCAGCAGCTAGTTGAGCATACCGAAGTTTCTTCCTCTCATACACCTCATCCACAGCATCTTCCCATGGCACTGTTAACTCAAGGCATGCTGATCCAGACCACAAGACAATGTCTGGTCAAAGGTTAGTGGTGGCAATCTCAGGTGGAAAAATAAGCCATTGACCAACATCTGACAGAATCTCCAGCTTCCAATTGTTCTGAGCGAGGCTTGATTTTAACACCTTTTCTTGGTGGTTGCTCTCCTGGACGGAGGAATATTGTCTTTTGCGTGTAATGCTTTGATGGAGCTGGTGGCAACTTATTGGTCAGGTTACGCTTGTCTTCCAATGCTAAGGCCAAACTTCGCAGCACCTGGTCTTGACACCAATAAACCGTCCTTGGCTAAGACCCACTTTACATCCTGTCAAAATGTACCTTAATGTTGCAGGTGATGAACACAAAGGACATGAGGGATCCTCACCCACCCAGAGGTTCTGTGGTGATGGGAGAACATCATATGCTGATCTGATGAGGAAACTGATCCTGCTCTGTTCCATTGTCCACAGGTCTTGCTAGCTGATCTTGCGTTGTTCCACACTCTCCCATATCAACCATTCTTCCTGCTTGGCCTGGGAAATGGCCTTTACACACCTGATCCTCTCCTCCTGCTTTTGCACCTCATTGACTACCAGCTTCCTCCATTGAGCCGGGGTTGCCTTGTGCTATGTAGGAGGAGCTGAACTGAGACCAAAACCTCCTTTTCCATGCTGAACTTGACCCATAATATCTCTGATTCGAAGGGCAACCTTAGCATCTTCCAATGCTTTCTTTGTTGTCCATTTTCTTCCAGTTTTCAACACAGGTGCTGCCTCCCTTACGCATTTGTCATGTGAATCTACTAATGTCATTACCAGTCGGACTTTGGCGCACTTAAACTCCTCGGTTAGAGCAGAGATTGGTAGCTGCAGTATTCCTTTACCATAAAGTCCCACACTGCTGAGGCAGCGTGGAACTCCCAACCATTTCCTGATGTATGAACTGATTAAAGCTTCCCGCTTCTCAACTGTTGTCAAGGAAACCTTGTACACAGTCAGTGGCCACAGCAGTCTTGGCAGTAGACCAAACTGAAAGTACCAGGGTTTCAGTTTGCCTGGTAAAGCGCTGTTGTTTATACTCTTCAACCCTTCCACTGCTTGTTGTCTAACTTTTCCCACATGAACTGTGTCCTTTAGATCCCCATCGTACGATCTCCTTAGACTTTTTACTGGCTTCTCGGACACTGGTATTGCCTCACCATTAATGTAGAACCCTTTGTCTACTACTTTACCTTTAATTATAGAGATGATCCTTGATTTAGTGGGCTTGAATTGCAATTGTGCCCATTCAATGTTATTGGTTAATTTGCCCAATAACCTATTAGTGCAGACTACTGTTGTAGTCATTGTTGTCATGTCATCCATGTATGCTCGAATTGGTGGCAGTCGCATTCCAGAAGCCAAGCGCTCTCCTCCCACTACCCATTTTGATACCCTTATAATTACTTCCATTGCCATGGTAAAAGCCAGTGGAGAAATGGTACTTCCTGCCATTATTCCAACTTCTAGGCATTGCCATGTAGTGCTGAATTCTGAAGTTGAAAAACTAAATTCCAAATCTCCAAAGTAGGCTTTCACTAAATTTGTTGTTGTCATCGGTACGCTGAAAAAATCAAATGCTGCCTAAAGAAGCTCATGTGGCACTGAACCATATGCATTAGCCCAATCTAGGAATGTCACATGAAGCTCCATCCTCTCCTTTTTTGCTGATTGAATTTGTTGCGAGATAACGCTGATCTGTTCTAAGCATCCTGGGAAACCTGGAATGCCTGCTTTTTGTACTGAAGTGTCAACGAAGCAGTTCCTTAATAGGTATGTTGACCATCTCTGAGCAATAATGCTGAAGAAAATCTTTCCTTCTACGTTTAATAGGGAAATGCTTGTAGAATCCCTTTCTTTTGGTAGAAAGACTCCGCCTGCTCTGCGCCATGCTCTTAGTACAACTTGTTTATCCCATGCCACTTTCATCAATTTCCACAGGATTCGTAGAATTCCAGAAGCACTCTTGTACACTCTGTATATAACTCCTTTAGGCCCTGGAGATGATGATGCCCTTGCTTTTTTCACAACTTGCTCTACTTCTTTCCACTTAGGTGCACAGTCCTCCATTATTCAGGTATTCAGGTGGATTGATAGGTGGAATATCTGAAGGAATTGACATAGGCTCCTGCCTTTTTGAATCTGTATGTGTTTCCTCCAAATATCTCTCCAGCTTAAACTTAGATGATTTTAGTGTGCCATTTCTCTCACTGGTGAATATCTTCTTTACAAATTTGAATGGATCTTTATAAAAGTTAGTTCTTGCTCGCTCTTTCTTTTTGTAGCGTTTCCGTAGGCACTCAGCTCTGTGCAATGTTGCAAGGATATCTTTTATGACCCTTTGTAACAGATTGAGTCCCTCCTTCTGATTTTGTTTTGCTTTTTTCCATTGCTTCCTCAACTGCCTCCTTTCTCTAACTAAGCGTTCAATCTCCTGCTGCCGTCTAGATTTTCCAGAAATAGTTTGTACTTTTTCCTTCCTTTTTTCAATTCCAAACCTCTCACTTCCATATGCGTAGATGATGTCCCCAAATTTTTCCAGCTTCTTTTCAACTGTTTCATTTAACCTTTCCAAAGTAAAACAGAGATCCATGTTTACTGTGTCCCACGCAGTTTTCTCACAGGTTCTTGGCCATTTAATTTCAGGCTTGTGTCCGTTGAGGTTCTTTTCTCTCTTACGCTGGTTCGTCTGACTGGATTTGCAAGGATCATTAGGTTCATCACTAGTTGTATGCACACAAGTACTCCTCACGTCTATGACAGGGGTGCTGATATCCTGCGAACTGTTGTTTGCTCCTGTCACTGGATTTCATTCAACTGACTTGACTGACTTCGTAAGAAGTACTGATCAATGTGAGGCCCTTGTCCCTTCTCCCTCAAGCGTTTCATTCTCCCTTGATGAATCTTCAAACCCCTGACCATTGTCACCTTGCTCCAGCCTCAGACACAAACCTGGAGTTCCATGTCTTTGCTAACTGCAGATCTTGAACTAGTCTTTTGTGAAGTACTCTCCATTCTCATATCCGTTTCCGTTCCTAAGTCGTTAACTGTGTTATCCAACGTTGAGTCATCTTCCGCCCTCGCTCTCGCAGACTCTAGGGGTATTTTTCTATTATATATTAATCTGTGGTTATTAAACACCATTCTGAATAGGAAAGCGTAACGTGTAATCTTCAGTGTTGTTGCTGAAAGTTTACCTGTACCCGCCTAATGGGAAATTTCCTGTTGCAGAGTAAGTGGGCTACAGTTGCGGCTGTTGAGATTTATAACTTATTGATTAAAATCCTCTCTGTTTCGGCTGCCTGATGGAGGCAATAATAAGGGTTGTCCATGACTGTTTGGCTTGAACCAATATATTTGAGCTCAACATTTTATTTTCTTGTGATAGATTAGGAGTAAATGGTGGGAAACTTCTTGTTCTTGTTCCTCTTCTCCTTGTTGAAAGATCTTCATGAATCTCAGAATAGTTGTACATATTAATCTTAACTAGAAATGTAGTCTGAACTATACAGCACTTTTTCATGAAGTCAAGCTTGGATTTAAAAAATAAACCACAGAAATTTGTAAAGTCAGCATGGCATCTCAGTGATGCAACAAAATTATTAGAACCCATGTGGGGATGCCAAGGTGATAGTAGAGTGATGCAAAACAAATAGGATTGAATCTTTACCAGGCAATAATAGAATCTAAAAATAACATGTAATAAATATTGTTTAATGTTTGGATGTATGGATTATAAATGATGGAATTAAAATTAATGATCTAAACAGTGGTGTGTGTCCAGGGCTGGCTTGGCTTGTTCTCTCAATGTAGCAATTGACTTGACCATCCCTGATATGAGCTGAAGACTTTTGATTTTTGAGAAGTTGTAAAAACAATTTAAAAAATGCAATATCTGAATTGAAAGAATCCATCAGAATGGTTTCAGCACCTTTTTTTGTGCCTTGGTTACTGATTGATCAATTGGAGTCATGTGATGACTCCCTTTCTTGGAAAAAGGTATTTTGTTAATTTAACACATTGGTTGGTGCTAGGCAATCAGATTGCTGGAAATTTTTGTTTATGTATGATTCTAAACATGACGGAGTGGGGACAAAAGGACATTTAACTTTACATGAGAGGGAGGCTGAACAATGAATTGTATGCGTTGTGGACACAACAAGCTGCTGAAATCAACAACCACTGCTGACCACAATGAAAGACAATGTTAAAAGACAGCAAACACCATGTCTGTTGAAAATTACCTTTTACAGAAGCAGGCAAATGAAGGTAGGTCAGGCCAAGTTTAACTGATGTCGTTTTCTCAGCAAGGACACAATGAAAATGATCATTCTCTTGCATATGGACCTGCCAAAGCAAAACTCCCATTTAGTGCTATCAATACTTTTGAAGTGATCGCTATGAAGATTGATCAGTAGCGAGTTCTGTTCCAAAGAATCTAAAGCAGTGCCAGTTAATACTTTCACTGCTTTATTGGCATTTATCAGAAGAAAACACAGGCGTGTTTTAGCCTAATTAAAATGCATGAGAGATGCTCTACAGAAAATTTGTCAAATGCAGTCATTGAATACTTTAGCCGTGAACATTACCCAGTGGAAAAGATAGTTGGATTAACTGCAAATGAAGCATCTGTAATGCTTGGACACAACCAGCAGGGAGCTTTCTACAAAGCCTGAAGATCAATACGGGAAACTGATTATTCAACACTGTATGTTCCACAGGCAGGTTTTGATGGCAGGGAACGCAATGCATTTCAATAGTCTGGCAAGAAAAAAACTATTTGCTTGCATTTGTGAGATAAATGATGTGGAATACACCCACCTAATAATCAGGGATGGATCCTTGCAGCATCTATTTAACTGTGTGTAACTCTAAGAATGCAAAAGGTCAGAGCTTCAAAGTTTGAAAAAAGATCAAGGGGATGAGAGGGTTATGGTTTGTTGTTTAATTTCCATGTCATGTTCGAAATCACTTTTTTTAAACAAGGTTTTGGAACTTTTTCTGGTAAATACAAAATATAGTACAAACCTAGGCACTTTTCAACATAAGGCTATTAACTTATGAGAAACCAAATGATACCCTGGGTTAGCGTTGTAACATGATCTCTCTCATTCATTTTACATCTTGAGAATATTTCTCATGGCTCCCGCAAAACCTGTATAAACAAAAATAGTTTTATAAACAGGTGGATTCTCACGCTAAAACAAATGAAAAAAAAAATATATAAAAAGCACTGCAAACAGCAGAAGACAAGCTCAGTACAGATACACAGACTGAGCAGCATATAAGGCTATTACCTTCATTGTCAGTGAAGCATCATTTGTATTTATATTTAAATGTACTTTATGATTTTATTATCTTTATACCTAATAAAAATTACAGTAATACAACTTTGATCATCATATTAATAGGTCTACTAAATGCAATAGTCAGTTTATTTTAATTTAGTGTGAACTAATTATTGTATTTTGATAATAGTTTTGGATGAAACTGTCAACAAGTACAAATTTCAATGTCTGAATTTATATTAGCAGAGACAGATCGCACAATAACATCGGGCCAACACAATATGTAATGTTGGGTTCATGTTGGCTTCCAACGTTGGCCCAGTGTCAAAGAGATTTATATTGTGGTTATGACAGTATATCACCATTTTATTGGAGAACTTCTTGACCAGTAATATATGCAGGAATGGCTTAATCGTATACAAACATCCTATTCCAATCCCTAACGATTCAATGTCAATTTCTATTGCCTTTCAGTGTCTGTGGTAATTATTTGATGGTCTATAGGCATAACTTTTTAGGTAATGGATAGTATAAAAACATGGATGGAATGGAAGTTTGGTGGTAGATTTGACCATCTCCGATATGAACTGAAGACTTTTGGTTTTTGAGAAGTTGTAAAAGCTATTTAAAAAATGCAATATCTGAATTGAAAGAATCCATCCATCAAAATGTGTTGAGTGTCCCTATGGAAAAAGCAAATGATGATTTTTATGATATGCACGAATGTATGGGAGCCCTCCTTGAAGGGTGACATGATTTAGCACTTAATGGAACAACACTTATATATGTCTCAGAAAGCACATCAGTGACCCATGGTGAATGTCCTTCAATCGTGTTCCTTGTCATCAGTATCTCCATATGACAGGTTATATTAATCTATCATGAATACTCATTCTAGATTATATATATATATATATATATATATATATATATATATATATATATATATATATATATATATATATATATATATCTACACATCCATACAATGTAGTTGATGGGTTTCATGACTTAAACAGCTACAGCAGATTTTTTACTGTTTAGATCAATTTTACACAAGCTCATTTGATTAGCTTTATTAATATTTTAGAATTAAAAAAGACAAACTTCATGCTAAATAAAACTGCTGACAAAACGAAAAAAATGAAAGGGTTCAGTAATGAAGATATTCCATTTGAACAGAGAATCCAGCCCAGGAGACCATACAAGTCAAATGAAGTATTCCTCCCTCAAGTTTAAACCAATTTTAGGTGAGCCCTAAAAAAGAAGGTAGATTAAAAAAAAGAAGAAATGCATTTGCCAGCCAGTAAAAAACAATGTGGGCAATTGCACACAGAAGGAGAAATATATATTTTTTAAATGTTCTTTGTATAACCAAAAATTAACCCTTTGTTTCATAGCTCCTCATCTTGCTTTGCGTGTTTCTCCAGAAGGCTTTACAGTAAATCTATGACTGGCTTCCTCCCCTGGGAGATGATTATTTCAAGCCACTAAGTGCCATAAACATTCAAGGATGCAGAGTCAGTTAAAGTAGTTGTTTCTGGTGGCTATCTGAGACCTCCATATATCTGGAAAAAAACACTTATCCAATTGTCATGAAACTTGGTATTAATGTTATTTAAATTACTGATGGTATCAGAATTTTGGTTATCTTGGAGGTGTCTGCCCATCCATCCATAATCCATCTGTATGTCATACTTACTTTTTTGCATTTATATGGATAACCTCTTATACAATTGTAATGAAACGTGTTATTAAGTTATTTAAGTTATTAAGAGAATCAGATTCTGGGGCTATAGGAGGATATCTGTCTACCTCTTCATCCATCTGTTTATTTGTCACATTTTTTTTCTTTATATATCTGGATAATCTCTTATATTGTCATGAAACTTGGCCATTCTTATTTTATACTTTTTATCTACATTTTCATGATGATATTTAATATCTTACCTGTGTAATACCCTATTATTATATGTGTTCTCTATCATTCTTCATGTTTTTTCTGCTTAGATCATTTTTACCATGTATTTTATGGCAAAGTCCTGTGTGGGTCCGATTTTTATGACCTGCTTCTGACCTGGACCCGCTACTACAGGACTAGATCTGAACCACCCTCTTTAATAAGACCTGCAACCTGACCTGAACCCACAAGGGTTTGTCCTTTACCTACTGCCTGTGTCGACTGCATCACACTTTCACATTCACACAGAGATATCTGTACCATTCTCCACAGCTACAAGCTATACAGCATGGTAGCTCTATAGTGGTCTGGATATATTTGAACATAGCAACACTAACTATCTCTACTTTCTTTACTATAAATTACCTCTCTATTCCTTTTGTGCCACCAGTTGAAAGGGAGCTACACCTGTGCTTTCACAGAGATGATGTAACAGTTTTGTGGCTGTCATACACACAAACAGGTTTTACAAGCAACGAATCCAGTCACATGTTTATTATTTTTATTCACTATATGATCCCAGAAGAATTTCACACTTCTGATTTATCCACTACATGATATAAACTCACTACTATTATCCACTACATAATATAAACCCTGTGCTACCTTTTATTTCACCTCATCCACATTTTTCACCAAGTATATGTGAAAAAAGGATCTTGTGACATATCAAACAGGCAGCAAAACAAATTGAGAACTCTGCTTAGTCAGCTGACTCCTCCATGATCGCCTCCTTCTTTATTAAAGGAAACACTGGTGCATTTACCTTCTAATATGTTATTTGGGAAAGGGTTACAGGCAAGTATCCTGAAAGGACAGAACATTTTTGGTGATTCAAATTCAGACCTGAGCAGGACAGGAACTGCAAGCACAAAAAAGTTTTTTTAACAACTGGGTATGCTTCTAAGATGAATTTCTCAAGTAAGGTGCTTTGAAAAATGACACCAGGTGTGTGTGTGTGAACCTGGTATTTCTACCTCCTCTGGTAACTGTTATTTTGTAGATTTAATATATTTTCCATATCAATTACCAAATATGATGTCATGATATTAATTATTGACGTTTCATAAATCTGTGTTAAATATCTTCGATTTGGAAATGTCAGGACACAGTTGGAAATTAAGCAGAACCAGATAGACAGATGGAAGGAGACACATCTTCACATAGAAAGTAATGAGGGTATGCAATATGGTATGATAAGGAGGCTGTGATGTCCAGTGGCTAAAGAAAAGGGCTTGTAACCGGGAGGTCCCTGGTTCAAATCTCAGCTCAGCCATTGACTCACTGTATGACCCTAAGCAAGTCACTTAACCTCCTTGTGCTCCTTCTTTCGGGTAAGATGTTGTTATAAGCGACTCTGCAGCCGATGCATAGTTCACACACCCTAGTCTCTGTAAGTCGCCTTGGATAAAGGCACCTTCTAAATAAACAAATAACAATAATGGTAATGGTTACCTAGTCATGTTGTTGAGGCAGAATCACCTGGACTTTTTAAGATCTAACTTGACAATGTTTTGAGATTCTTATATTCTTTCACGCAAAAGACTTAAGTCACATGGCACCAACTTTAATTGTACCGCAAAGTCTGATGGAAGATTTAACGCCACAGGGATCAAAACATGCGGTTCCCAATGTATGTTCTTTTTGAATTGGTAAAGCTGTGACATATTTCATGTTCTTGTGCACATACTCATGCTTAATAGGCTATTTCCCTGGACCTATTACATTTTAAAATGAAATGAAATTACATATAAAGGTATCTGGCAGGTAGCTGTCAATAGAGCATTGCATTTATGAACATTCCAGCACCAAAGGCTGATGCAGCCACACTTAATACATCTTCAACTTTTAACTGCATGTCATATGTTCAAAAAACAAACATGCATGCATAAATTTATAAACATGTATATTTACACATGTATACGTACATTTACACAATGCATTCAAGCAGTGTATTATAATGTTGTAATAATGTTATAATTGCATTAAGGTGATCTCAAGCTAAACTTTTTTTCTGAATTCCCATCACATCACGAAGATAAATAGTAGGCATTATTCTTTGTTATAAACATAAGGATTAATTTTGTAAAGTTTGTGCAGTGATTTATATATATATATATAACACTGTAAATAAGTTGACATTCATTTTATAAATCTCTATGCAATTGATGATTACATTAAATGTACTTTGTGTGATGTAGTTTAAAAGTGAGTTAGCTTGTAAACATGAAACAACATTTTAGAGAAAAATCCTTATTTATTGTCTTTCATCTTAATGTACAATGGGAAATACATTATAAAAAGGAAGCCGCTCACAAAATCTTATTGTAAAACATCTGCCTTATTGTTTACTATATATCTTATGATACATGGTTTCAAAACATCAGTGAGATATGTAAAGTTATAAATCAGTGACATCTGTAGATGTTGTTTACTAACCCTGTGGCAGTCTAACCCTGGGGTTAATTACATCTAAAACTAAGGCAGCATGTGCGTTCTGAGAAGCTCTGAGAATTGTGCAGGTTTTTCAGTTTTCTCTTATGCAGCATCACATCTCACAGTGTTTTGGGAGGAAACTGAAATTACATTTTCCATGAATCTGACCCAGTATTATTGAAATAAAAGAAGGGTCTGGGACTGAACAAGCACCTGCTTAAGGAGGGTGACAACAACAGAAGGAAGAAAACTTTTTACTGACTTCTTACATGTATTAATTGAAGCATCTTGCCAAGATATTGATATGTTATAGGACCATGGATGTCTGTGTATCGTGTAATATAATATGGGGGGGGGGGGTGTCTCAGTTTGGAGATGGCCTCAAAAATTGAGGTCAAAAAGGCACCAAGCTAGGGCAAGACCTGTACATATGGTTAAGGGATGCTGGAGTCTGCTTACACCAGTTTGCTCAGTACTAGTGTAAATCTTTGGTGGTCGAACTTTGGAAAGATGGATACAATGTAAAATGTTGAACTGTATCAAGCATAGATAGAATAGATAGAATAGGACTGCATCTAAGAGACAATGGAAAGATCAACACCAGATCCTGCTCCCAATGAACCTTCAGGAATCTACAAGCGGCATTGTGAATTTACTGGTTTAATACCAACATTTTATATTTATCCCACCGTAGCTAAGGCAGCCCACAAATGTTTGATTTACACTGTCCCATTGGCTGTCTACCTCTAACTATCACACAGTGTGTTGTTGTCAAATTGCCCTAAGAGACTTCTATATTACTCAGTTCTCTGCGAAACTATAGTTTCCTGTCATATATTATCTGTTGCATGCTTTGTCTGTCAGATTCACTTTGTGCCGTTTGTCACCAGGGACAGAGGGCCAATTCACCTAATGTCCCCATAATGACAGGTATCCCTTTTGGAAATTATTCCTAACACATATTGATGCCTCACTCGTCGATTTGTATTTCCTCAAGTGGTGTGGTTGGAATTACTTGAGGGACAGCTTGATCTCAGGTCTTGCTTTTACTTGAAAGTCCCAGCAGTTTTGCAATGATACAAAAGATCATTATTGTGCAGTTTCCTTTTTTGTATGAAGGTCGTTTGTAGGACTGTACTGTCTGTCAGGCTTACCCTGTGCAGTTAAATGTCCAGAGCCAAAGAAACAGTGTTATACTGTAAAATAGTAAAATACATTTTAGAGTTTTTCTATACTATACCTCAATAAAGCAGTCTGACCCTGTTCGGTGATACAAGCTTTAAATAACATAAAGTATTAAAGTCTGAAGTTTATTCATTGCCAGTTGACCATTGTTGAGAAATACATTTAAAAGAATACTAGATGGCACATTGAGTATAAAATTATATAAACATATCTGAGTGTATGACCAATCTGTATGTGTTACCTGATGCCCAATATACATTCTGCATGGCCATAGATTTTGTATTATATATGGTACCACTGATCACAAACAAGACTCCTCTGCATTGGTATATTGCAAGCATCCATACTGTTCAACCATTATTATATATATATATATATATATATATATATATATATATATATATATATATATATATATATATATATATATACACACACACACACACACACATATATATATATAAACATGTGATTTGTTAAAACCTCATCACATGAACAAAAATAGGTCCAACTATTGCACCCTAGAAGCTGCTTATGGTCAGTAGTTTTTTTTACAAACCCTCAAAGCAAAGCAAAACGGCAGACAACGAGAGAGAGAGAGAGAGAGAGAGAGAGAGAGAGAGAGAGAGAGAGAGAGAGACTTGTCCAATTGAGATTAAACTTGCTAAGGACCTTCTTCTACTGACTGAATCCTTTGTAATCGGTAGTATTTAGAAATTGTTAGCCTGTCTCTTTCCATTCAGATTTCAAAGTGTATTTGTCTTTTCAACAAGATACTGCTACTGTCCACACAATGATATATGACACATGTCCTGCCACAAAATTTCTTGCCAAATTCTTATAAGGTTATGCTTTTGGATTCCCATTACTAAATAAACCAGACTCAGTTGTGTGTATTGCTCTTGATGCAATTTACATATCATTTGCTACTGAGATAAGAAATATTTAAGTGCTACTAGACTCAGAATTTCTTTAATATTGCATGGACATATCCACGTTGGAACTTACTGGATTTGTAACTCTTAATGTTTATCATTCTTCTAATTCCATCCTAATGGTCAATAGATGCAAACTGCTGTGACTCAAATGCTGACAAAAAAAAAAAAGTAGTAGTTTTGGAATTTCACTATTGTCTAGTATGCAATCTAAACAGTTGTGAAAGGTGCTTTACAAATGTAATATAACCCCAAAATATGAAAGAGCGGATATAAAAGCACAATATAACGGTACTTTTGTGCACATTAGTTTGTCTAGTAGTCGTGTTAAAATGTGCATGCGCACCATCAGTAAGCAGAGCAAATAAATATATATCCCGCTCATCTGACGTTTAATATTGCGTGTGTATTTATGCAACCTACAGTAGTAAATATACTTAAATTTGACAGAGAAATAATGAATGGGTTTCTTGTCAACAATGCATTTCCCAAAGGTAATGAAAATCGACAATACACAGCAAAAATGTTAATTTCAGGACAACTAGTGAATACAATAATTAATTATATGTTATGCATTATGCTGTTTGTCTAGTTTAACTATTGTATGACATGTATTTAGCTGGTTACACAGAACCAGCATTGACCCCCCCCCCACATTAAAAAAATAAAGTATTAAATGTATTGTTACTAGAATTACTTTAGTAGCGTACTGAATCAGACGGCACAGGTGTGGAGAAATGTTTCAATGAGGCTACTGATTAAGATTCACACTGTTCATTTCCCTGGAATTAGCATGTCAAATTTACAAACCTTGTGGAAAACATGTCTGCGGGCTCTGTATTAATGTATGCCCACCACAAGAGTGAAAGGCCTGCTTTATTTATGCTTCAGCATTTCAAGTAAAGGGACTGGGGCAAGTCACATTGTATATCACCCATGGAGAGTGCTTGATCGATGATACTCCAGTAAATTTAAACAGCCTCATCTCCAGTTTAATCACATTACAAGGCAGCTTAAATGACCTGCCATTTGCAGGATCCACCTATACCTGAGTTTTGTGTTTTCTTGCTGTTTTCTTTTATTTTACAACTCATGAAAATGCTTCGCTGTAAGCTCTACCTTGAAGCTGGAAAGCCATTCGTTTCAGTAAGTGTTTAGTTATTGTTGCGATAAGGGTGGGGAAAAAATGCACCAGTTTTATGGCTCCCTGAAAATACTGCATGTGAAGGTTACAGTATAGGGAACAAAATTGTGTGTTCAAATTGTGTGCATGTCTTCTCTAGTCTCTGATTGTAGTTAATGTATATTAGTTTTGACATAAGAAAAACAGTTTACACAAACATGATCCTTTCAGCTAAAGCATAACAGGACAATTAACTTCTGAGGGGCTTTATTTTACTGAATGCCGCTTATTATTTCTAGAAAATCTTAATTCTTTAAAGAAAATTCTTCAGTTTTTTCTCAGTGAAATAATTTGGATTTGAGGGGATTCACGGTGTTAAATTGTGTAATTAAAAAACAATCAGGTCCAACAATATAGCTATCCTTCCTTGGAGGTTGGTGAAATTGCTGTCTGTCACAGTTTCTCCCAGGAAACAAGCCTATGGGTTCATCATTTTTCCTGCTTTGTGAGTTACAGGCTTGGACACTTGGGGACTGCATTAGTGAATCTGTGTGTCTGTGTGTGTGTGTGTGTGTGTGTGTGTGTGTGTGTGTGAGAGAGAGAGAGAGAGAGAGAGAGAGAGAGAGAGTGAGTGCAGAAGACTCAGCTGCTGGGAAGAGTGTTGCTGGTTGCCGCCTTCCTTTTCTAAGCTGATTTACTTGTTTTAAGGTCTGACCTCATCATCCTGTCGGTATGGTCCCCCACCTACTCAGTTAGCAGCAGCACAGCATTCGTGCAGAGAGAAAAACGTGCATAGCTCAGACAGGATTGATTGTGTGTGTATATATATAATATATATATATATATATATATATATATATATATATATATATATATATATATATATATATATATGCAGAGAAACACAGGAAGAGACTGTATTGAGAGCTTAGGCACCTGAAGAAAAGGAGTTGTTCTTTCATTGCTGGTTAAAAAGGCTTTTTGCCTTTTTTCCCCTTTTCTGTTGCCTTCACAAACATGTCAGTGTCAGGGAAGAAAGAGTTTGATGTGAAACAGATCTTGAGGCTTCGCTGGAGGTGGTTTAGCCATTCATCGCAAGGCTCGGCAGGTAACGGAGGCTACATCCAGCAGGAAGGTTTTGAGCACAGGGGCACTCCAGTTCAAAACCGGTTAAAGAGTCATTCCCGGGATAGGAGCGGACTTCGCAAGAGCAGCAGTCCCGTGCACAGCATACTGGCACCAACCCTGGCCCCAACACCAGTCTGTGCTAGACCTGATAATCAATCACGGAACCAGCAGAACATCACAGAACAGTTGCAGGTGAATGATGGGCTGTCCAAAATCAGCTCGCAAGAGAATTCCGGGAAGGAAGAATCCAAAAATTGCAAAGAGGATGTAAATTCACCTGCTGAATACCCTTTGGAGGAGGAGGCAAGGGAGAGGTAAGGGGTGAGAAATACATGATTTACTATAAAAAGATGCCTATGGAAGTTCTGTACAGTGTCTTTATATTCCTAGCATATTCATTCATATTTTTTTACCAAACCACACTATCTAGTATTCTGCAGATAAAAAAGGTTCGATCATCTGTATATTGGTTGAATGTTGATGCTTGTGCTTCATTGTAAGGTATTGTGCAAACTATATGACACATTACTATCGAGTAATACTTTAGCATTGGCCCAAAAGCTATGGTATGCAAACTGTAGTGATCCATAATTCTGCATGAATCAATTATTGGGCATAATGTTAGCTAAGCCAATTAATATGTTTTATGGCTTTGCTTGTGCCTGCAATATATTATAAAAAATACAGCTGTGAACTTCCTCTGGAAAAAGCTTATAATACAGTAGGCGGGCTTGGAAATCACTTTGAAGCAGTCATTTTCAAGTCCAGTGAGTCTTAATAATGCTAATCCTGTAGCTACAATTGCATATCCGCATGTAGTGTTTATATACTGCATCAAGGTCTAAAAAGTCAAATGCGTAGCACACATTTTCCAAATTACATATATATTCCATGAAGGGTGCTTTAAAAAATGATACTGCATCTTCCTAAAATTTAATTATTATATAAAAATACAGGAATACCTGATTTTGCATAATGAAGTGAAAATCTACTACAGTATGCATGTTATTATTCATGTTTCCACTTATGGTTTTATTATCACATTGTTACAAAATCATTTTGTTAAACACATTGCTTTCTTAGGAATTTGATGTATTACATATTGTAACAGGTACAGTGCACCTTTACAGTAATTGTAACAAGTACAGCAGAGACGATGTTTTTTAATAATATAAAGTACGGTTTTATTATGTAATGACATGAATACAGTGCAAGCAAAAGAATGGGAATTTGCTCATCAGTCCCAGCACTAATTAAACAAACAAACAAAAAAAAATTACCCCTTTTCATTAAATGCGCCTAACTGTAGAGCAGTGATTGTGTTATTGTGCCTGCTAGTTGTTTCCCTGTCTCTCTTTTGTTATTGGAATTGGTACAATATATGTGCTGGCACTTAACTGATTTTTTGCAGCAGTTTATGTGAGGCACCATATCTTGACAGGCAGCAGTTGTCTTTTGGTGTGATGTCAGCAGACTATACAAGTTTTATTAGCAACAGTTTTTTGTATTCACTAAATATTGAATGCAAAGGAGCTGAGTAGACTCTATTATGTATACACTTATTCAGCTACTCAAACACATCATTTTTTCAGTGCTTATACTCTTGAGCCATTCTGAATTAATAGTTTAGTCCATAAGCAGCACCTTAAACACCATGAGCATGGCACCGCACATACAAAAAAATCCATAAATAACAATTCTGTTTCATAATATTGATTGTAGATACCTGTTTCCTTGGTTAATAAAACATATTGATTTAAAACGAGAATGGTGCAGAAAGCTGAGCTAAACAATTTGGTTAATGTCATTTAAATATGGAAGTTCAATATCTTCTTACAATTTGCCTCGTGGCCAACGAATCAAATCCCACCTCTGCCACTGACTGACTCACTGTGTAACCCTGAGCTATTCACTTATTGTAGATGAGATGTTACATCAATGTATTATTGTAAGTGACTCTGCATATAATGCACAGTTCACAGCCTACCTCTGTAAAGCGCTTTGTGATGGTGGTCCATTATGAAAGACGCTATATACAGATATTATTGTTATTATTATTATTATTATTATTATTATTATTATTTTATTATTATTATTAGTATTAGTATTAGTAGTAGTAGTAGTATTATTATATAATTGAATTGACTATATGGAAACTATTTACCATTTCACCTATTATTAATCATCCCATCATGTATGCACGTATTCTCATGTGACTTTTCAAAATATCTTGCTTAAGGAGCACAGCATAGCAGGAGGCACCATTTCTTTTCACTTACTTGGAATTATTGAAGTTTTCTATAACATTAGTCTTTTGGGCAGGTGTTAACTTTACTAGTGCCCTGTGCAGTCTATGAAATTGAATAGCCAATTAACAGATGTCAATAAAATGATGTTTTATTAGGAACTCTCTTTGTATTTGCTTTTTTTCTACAGCTTTAGTATTTTATTAATTAGATAGAGGCCCATGCCAGCTACCATCCTTACTGAATCGATAAGTGAAGTGGTTGGCAGGTGGTCAGCCTTCATTTTACAAGTCTCTGTCTTTCATGGGCCCCCAGCTTCTGAAAAATACTCGGTATTTGCAAATAATAACAGATGTGAAGACTCTGTCAAGTCCATCTGTGTTTAAGCATGGTCAATCAACCTCGTAACACAAGACATTGCTATCTCTATTCTATAAAAACAATTTTTTTTGTACTCTCTGAATGTATTACTCTCACAAATGTGAATTGTTCGGCTTGTCATGCTTATATACTGAGATCTGGCAGTATCCTTGTAACTAAGGATAGTAAATATTTGAATGCACACTTTTGCCTGTTTATTATATATTCATATACATGTTGTATGTGCTTAGATCTGATATTATTATTGGTGAAACTGGTGCTCAATAAAACAACATCACTTTTGTGGATTGATTAGGCGAGTGAGTTGTTTAAGAATAAGCATCACTTTTTTCAGACAGAGAAATAGAGAGAGCACTGTTTCTTTTTGTTGTAACTATCTATTTATCCACCAAAAGGATGTTTTTCTTCCAATCTGATCCCAAGATGGAACTTCAGTGTTAAATGCTTTCCTTCCTTTGTTATTTTATACTGTTGCCTTAGTTTGAGTCAACTAGGAAGTATTTGCTGCTTTTGTTCAGTGGTTGACAGATGTCGAGCTGTGGTTTACTGCAGCTATTTCGAGCTGCAAAAACTGGGTTGTTAATGAAGTAATAGGAGATCTACTATAAGGAAGGATACATTTGTGAAATGCTATTTGTGCTGCATTATATATATATATATATATATATATATATATATATATATATATATATATATATATATATATATACACACACAGTGCCTTGCAAAAGTATTCAGACCCCTGACCAATTCTCTAATATTACCAAATTACAAATGGTACATTGAAATTTCGTTCTGTTTGATATTTTATTTTTAAACACTGAAACTCAGAATCAATTATTGTAAGGTGACATTGGTTTTATGTTGGGAAATATTTTTAAGAAAAATAAAAAACTGAAATATCTTGCTTGCATAAGTATTCAACCCCCACACATTAATATTTGGTAGAGCCACCTTTCGCTGCAATAACAGCGTTAAGTCTTTTGCGGTAAGTATGTACCAGCTTTGCTCACAGTGTCATAGTGATTTTGGCCCTTTCTTCCTGGCAGATTTGCTCCAGGTTGTTCAGGTTGGTTGGACAACGCTTGTGGACCGCAATTTTCAAATAGTGCCACAGATTCTCAATGGGATTGAGATCAGGACTTTGACTGGGCCACTGTAGGACATTCACCTTTTTGTTCTTGAGCCACTCCAATGTTGCTTTGGCCTTGTGCTTGGGATCATTGCCGTGCTGAAAGGTAAATTTCCTCCCAAGCTTCAGTTTTTTAGTGGACTGAAGCAGATTCTCTTGCAGTATTTTCCTGTATTTTGCTCCATCCATTCTTCCTTCAATTGTAACAAGATGTCCAGTCCCTGCTGATGAGAAGCATCCCCACAGCATGATGCTGCCACCACCATACTTCGCTGTAGGGATGGTGTGTCTTGAGGCACGGGCAGTGTTAGGATTGCGCTACACATAGCACTTTGAGTTTTGGCCAAAAAGCTCTATCTTAGTCTCATCTGACCAAAACCTTTTCCCCATCACAGCTGGGTCACTCTCATGCTTTCTGGCAAACTCCAGGTGTGCTTTCAGATGGTACTTTTTGAGCAACGGCTTCTTTCTTGCCACCCTCCCATACAGGCCAGTGTTATGCAGAGCTCTTGATATGGTTGACTGGTGCACCATTACTCCACTCCCAGCCACTGAACTCTGTAGCTCCTTCAAAGTGATTGTTGGCCTCTCTGTGGCTTCTCTCACAAGTCTCCTTCTTGTTTGAACGCTGAGTTTTGAGGGACAGCCTTTTCTTGGCAGTGCCTGGGTGGTGTGATGCAGCTTCCACTTCCTGATTATTGATCCAACTGTGCTCATTGGGATATCCAAACACTTGGATATTATTTTGTACCCTTTCCCTAATCTATGCATTTGTATTACTTTATCTCTAACTACTGTAGAATGCTCTTTGGTCTTCATTTTCCTTCAGATTCACAGCCTTACCAATTATCCTTCAACAGTGGGATTTTTATCCAGAAAATGTGACAGCAACTTTAATGGTTCACAGGTGGAGGCCAATGGTAAGGTAATTGTGTCCTCGTTAGGGCAATTTCTTTCACCGGTGCAAACTGGGAGCTTCCACAGCACAGGGGTTGAATACTTATGCAAGCAAGATATTTCAGTTTTTTTATTTTTCTTAAAAATATTTCCCAACATAAAACCAATGTCACCTTACAATAATTGATTTTGAGTTTCAGTGTTTAAAAATAAAATATCAAACAGAACGAAATTTCAATGTACCATTTGTAATTCGGTAATATGAGAGAATTGGTCAGGAGTCTGAATACTTTTGCAAGGCACTGTGTGTGTGTGTGTGTGTGTGTGTGTGTGTGTGGTGTGTATATATATATATATATATATATATATATATATATATATATATATATATATATATATATAATTTTAGCTCAAAGAGGCAGCTGCATATATATATATATATATATATATATATATATATATATATAGGGATAAATATATATATACTATATATATATATATATATAGTATAATATTCGATTCTAATACATTTTTCTTTATTAAAATCTTATGTTTTTTTTTTAATCTTTTGCCAAATTTTAATGGGATAGAAGATGTGAATGGTGTAAAAATGAGCAACAACTTGTATCTGTTAGCTAGAAAATCAATTAGCCACTTTATAGTGCTATTGTTGGAAAAAATAACTAGCAGAACAGAATGATGCCATCCATTTTGTTGTTCTGTTATTCAGCAGGGGTTTATCATATCCTAAATATGGAGAGGAGTGGTGGCCATGCAAAGAAATAAATGCAATGCAATACAATGCTGCAGTGCCCCCTGTGACCCGTTGTGGTTGTCTAGTCTTGTTTGCCACCATCTGTTGCCTTCTTCTGACAGGATTCTGATTTAGATATACATAGCCTGCCAGCAAGGAGAATATCCTGTTCCATGTATCTTCACTGCTCAATCTGACCTTTCCTATTTCACCCTTTCTGCAGAAATCTTTCTAAGGTCATGCACCATTATCTGAAATGTATTGGGGATCTATAATGTATCAGGATCTTGTCTTTCATTTCCTCTGACACGAGACATTTGGACTGTTCTTGGGCTGTTTTAGTTAAGTTACATACTCAATAAATATCTTTCACAGTTTTAAAGGCTTCTGTGAACCCTTAATCAATGATCATTGCTGCTTCTAGGGACCAGCCACATAATGACAGCGATTGACCAACAAAATCAATCAACTGAACAGTTGATTTTGGACTTCAGATAGCTCCACAAAAAATCTGCAAAAAAGTACCTCATTAAGCCAGTAAAGCTTCTGTTGCATTGATGTATCTATACTCCAAAGCCATTAGCTGCATATCTATTGCATTCATTATTTTACTGAAGTTCCTATTGTTTGTAGATGTGTCTAGTCATATACATATGAATTTTTTTCCTTTAATAAATCATACACTTGGAGTCATGTTTTATTTTAATAAAAGCAGACAATTTATCAAGCTATAGACTTTTTCTCTAAAGTGGTACAACATTTCAAATTCAATGATGTGCCAAAATGAATGTGATCATTTTTTCTGGTTTATATTAGAAAAAGTGATTCCAACCCAAGATTTACCAAGTATGTAGGGAAAAAGGGGAAGGGCAGTCTTTGATTATATAGTATATTAAGTTAAAGGTCACGCTTTATTTTAAGGGCCTTTATTTTTGTTTACTAAGTGTTAACAAACAGCTAATAAACATGTTTGTAAAGTATTTATTTTCTGTTTAATCTTAGTTAATAATGATTAATAGGCTAGCTAAAACATCATAGCCCTATGGATGATCAATACCCAGTCAATCATATGCTTCAAATCGGTTTATGTTGTCACTGTGGTAGTGTTTAGCAAATTAAAACATGTTTTTTTATTAACCCTAACCCTAACCATTAGCTTAAAATTAACATTGTTTTTTTTAACAGTAAATCATCAAAAAAAAGGCCCTTAAAATAAAATGTCAGTAAGTTAAATTATAATATAGAACAGCATATTATGTATATCTTTTTCAAATAAAATGATTCACATTGGAAACATTTTGCATTAACACTTTAAATAGCATTATCATCGTGGAATCATTTCTGGAACACATGGATTTTATTTTCATTAACATTAAACCTATCCTCTAGCATTTTAAAATAAAACACTTCCCTGTACTTGTTATTTTGTTTGCAGTCTTTAATTTTCACATTAACAATTACATGACACTATATATTTATATATGTAGCTAAATAAAATCCCAAGTACAAATTTTGTATATTTGAATTTGTTTTTTATAATGTACCATGCTTATATCCTGGTGAGTGTTACGATTGTCTACATTAAAACCAGTAGATGCTTTGACAAAATACACTTATGCAATTATGCAGGATAATGGGGGGTTATATTTGCTGCAACAGAAAACATTTACATGATTGATTAAAGTGATTATTGGGGCTGGTCATATTGTATAATACTTATTAAAGATGATTTGCAGTCAAATTCCGATTTTCAGTTGTTACTTTGTAAAGTGTTTTGAGAAAGTCATGGAAGTTTTTATAGACTGTATCGGTGCTGTAGAAGATACTAGTGTATTAATACATTGGGGAACCAGACAGCTATAAAGGCATGGGGTTTTGGATGATTCATAAATAATGAGACAAAACCTCAGATTTACAGGAAAGCTGAAATCTGAGTTTTAAAATAATAATGAAGACATGGTTTATTTATGAAGGTTTACAGTAAACAGTAGTCTCATACGAGTAACATAAGACAAAATGATGCCATTTGTACAGTATCATCTTCAAAAAGATTTTTATTGTCGTTAAGATATTAAGGTTTAACATACAGTGTAAAGCAATATTTTTCAAAAAATTTGTAGAGTGCTTTACTAAATTACTAAATACTTTCTTATATAGATACATTAAATAAAGTTGAGTAAAAAAAAGCTGTGCATTAATGTTTTAATAAAAAGGCCCTATTATATGACATAGTTAAAAATATGAAAAAAATGTTAGCAGTTTCAACTCTGCACAGCTGCAATAATTTACATATAAGCCAACTCAATATCAAATTCAATTCCCCACTGCTCTTGGTTGATTAAATTCCTATAATGTAGTCCTAATTCATTGTCCCTGGACTGAATGAACTATCTGGTGTTAAACCTAGACCTGGCATTATAACACAATCTCTATGATAATGGAAGCACCTTCTCTGAGGTACATTATATATTCACCAATGTGTCAATTTTTGTTTGAATCATTTTAGTTTTCCTATTGCCATACATACATTTCTCTGAAGCACTTTCTTCATCAGTAGTGTATTTCTTTCAGATTTATTCTGAGCTTTCAGAGCCCAACTTTGCATGTGGTCTTGTGTTGCAATCTCACTGTGAGGGAGCGTAAAGTGAAAAGTCAGGCTACAGTACTGTATGCATAGTGGTTGTGCACAAAATTAAATATCAATGTCACCAGTTTCTTCATTGTACTGGTGTTATGTTATGTTCTTCCAAGTTAGGCCCAAGGGCTGCATCCCATCTGGCGATTTCAGTTTCTCAGCAACTTTTCCACTTGGACCGTGTATGCTGACTTCTTGTAATAGAATTTTGCTTCATTAATTAAATGCTTTGCAAAACATGAAATGCTACATTTCAGCGCCAAGTAAAAACAAAAAACAAAATGTAAGGGTACTGCCATTGAACAACTGCAAATACACAATCCAGAAATATTTCAGGTTTAACATGTACTTCTTAATTAAGCTCACATTTAATTTAAAATCATCCCTTTCATTTCTGTAAACATTTGTATTGTGTGCCTTTCATTCATATGCCCAGGGATAATTTGTAAATGGAAAGGTACTGGACCTTATAGTTAAGGAAGAGGGATAGCATTTTTGTTATAGACCTAATGTAGTAACCTTAATTTACAGTAGCTCCCATATGCTTCAAGTTCTTATCTGTTTGGGAATCAGGGTTTCATGCTTTATTGTTGATGTTGGTCTGCATGTCGACCTTTGCATGGGCATGTTTTAACATACTGTAATCTTCTAGTTCGAACAATACCAGTGACGGTATGACTAATCTGATGAACAGGAGTGACAACTCTGCTGTTAAGAACTGTAGTTTTTTGGTGCTTTACAGTTTGGGGTGCAAGAAAATGAATCATCTTCTTATTCATAGACGTTGCACCCTACAATATATCATTACGGTACACTTTTGTCATTCAATTCATGGAACAGGAAAGTGTTTTCTTTCATTGTACATGTTAGGTATACAATATATACTGTAGTTCTTTTTTTGCAACGAAACAAAAATGTTGTTTTCTTGTGTATTTTTTTCATACAGTTCATCATTTGAAAACTGTTTAGCTCTCGTCTGTCAGACAAAAAGGTACCAGAAAAATGTACCAGATCCAGCACACATGAACTCCTGGGTATGCTAATGAATAGTTCTGAATTTTACATAGTATAAAAATGTTATTGTTTGTCGTGCATTGCTAAACAATTGTTAGAAGTTAGTATCAAAGGAATGAATGCTACATCTTCTGTTGGTAGGCAGATGCATTTCTGACTTTCACACCAATTTTCTCACAGCTGGGTGTCACCATTATTTTACACATTATAAATAACCATTTATAATTTGTCATGCGCCGGCTCCTAAAAGCCATCTGGTTGTGGCAAACACATCTACGTACATTCATTCTACCATTTGATGCTTTTCCTGATATGTTGTTTTCATTTTTAGGAAGAAAATATTAGTACAATATAATAGTGTTGACTAATTATATTATTTGTAAGATATTTTCTTCACTGAGTTTTAATGTTTCCTTAGCCATGAAAGCACAGTTATTTTAACTGGTCAAATTAATGGCTTCTGTGTTTAAACACACAATCATCTTTTTTTTTTTTTTCCTATTAAGACAGGAAATAAGACCAAATTGCTCTAGGTCAGTATAGCAGGCATTTATTTACATTATACTGTTGTGTTTAATATTAAAGTCTCTTTTTTTAAGAACTGGTTTAATGTCATGTTGCTATAGTAACCAAGTTTGAAAGCTCTTTTAATAGTCTATACACTTCTCTTGCATACTGTGTTTGAAAATTAAAACAGATTTGAAATTATACTTTCTTTCTGGCTATTCCCATGGTTCCTGGCTGAGTGATGAAAACTGCACAGACAACTCTTTTAGCAGTAAGGATTTTACAATTGACATTACCTTATTGACAAACAACACATACACATACTTGCTCCATTCCCGCACAGACCCTTTAGTTGTCAAAATAAGTAACAATTCTGCCACCTGTGCTGGTGTTGCAGTGTCCATAGTCACACATTGTTTTAATAAAAGACAGTACCGCAATATTTCATATTCACTGCCGCGCTGTAATATCTTTCATTCTATAAAAATAAATCATGGGGGAAATGCTCCTGCAAAAATGTTAAAGATTGAACTGCAAGAAGCGTCTGTTTCTCCTCAAATGTTAATACAGTGGCTTTTGAGATTTGTTTTAAAATGCAGCTTCATGACTTTAATATGACTTTCATATTTTAATCCCATTAGAGCCAATATTCTGTGTTTTAAAGCACCCACACACATAGCTGATCTCAGCAGAAACATGCTTGATGTACTGCTTTAGGAGTAGACTACTTACATTTCATCAAGGAACATTTATGCCTCAAAGTGTACGGTGCTTCATCTCCTTACAACCTTTCCCAAGTACAATCTCCTTACAAACTATGTTTACCTCTCCTCCCCTTGATCATCAGCCCACAGATGTAGCTGCTAAAGGTTCTTGGTTACACCTGTAAGCAGCACTGTTAACAGCTATCATTTCTTAAGGGAAGACTGTTGTAGGGGTTTCTAATAGGGAAGAGGTTAGCTAATTGACAGTAGTTAAAATTGGAAGTGATCTACGTTTCTTAGTGTTTTTATAATTCTCCAGTTTTCCACTTTTTAATTGTAGCAGTTTTTTTTTAAATGTATTTATTTATTTTTTTTAATGGTAAGAAATAACAATCTGCAAATACGATTGACTTCCTTTGGCAGCAAATATTTTTACCACAGTAGCAGTGCAGGTTTGCACTGGATACAAAGCTGTGTTTTTTTTTTTTTTTTTTTTTAATCAGGTCATTGAGAAAAGATTACTTGGAAATATTATATTGAATCAAACATTACTCAAAAAAAAAAAATAATTTGCTTTGTTTTAATGTTTTGTGTTAACTGCCAATTTGTAATTATATTGCATTATTTTACTTCGAGGCAATACCTTGTATATGACATTTTTTAAATTATTGAAAAGTATTTGGACATTTTATTATATTGTATGTATGTGAATACAGGTGAATCACAGCTACTGGATGTACAGTATAAAATATATACAAATAATTGTATAGGTGTAGGGTGCTGCACTATACAAGCTGATATCCCCCATACGAGAAGTCAGAGCAGCTGCACGACTGGCTTCACTGGAAAGCAGCTTGTATCTTACAGCAACCAATACAATCTTTTTAATAATATATTGTTAAAAACAATATAGTGCATGCATGTTTACTGCTGAACAGTGTATCCTGTGTTCTGGAAACTGTCCCCATGGAAAACCTAAGACATATTTATGGTGAGCAACATATCTGTCCAATACTGCCCACTATGTCTCAGATTACTTGGTTCCTCACAGTCTTTCTTGTGGACAGGCTGGTCCAGGTATTGTTGAATTATTTGCATAGGGTTTCCATACAGTGTTTTTTTTCTTGTTCCTTGTTTGAGTTGTCTCTGTCCTCATCTGACCATGATATTTATTTTTTTGTAATTTTTTTAAAGTTTTTTTACCGGTTTGTGTTCGAGGCCACCTCTCTCAAACCTTGTTAATTGGAATGTAACATCACGGCAAACCACAGTATCCAAAACAAATACATTTTAGATGGCTGTGTCACACTGATATCAGGGTCTACTGTATATTATAGAATGAAGGCAGGTTGGAGTCATCCTACCTGGCGGTTAGACAGTGTGACTAGTTGACATCTGGTGAATAGGCTGCCAAGGAGCTGCACTCTTCAAAGCACTGTCCTCTTTGTTGTACCATTCCCCATGAGGAAATAAATGATGCATTGCAGGGAGAGACGTGTTTGCCATGGTATTCAGGTACAACTACATCTTACCAGCTACAATTAGAGAATAAAATAGTCCAAGTCGAATGAATGCATTTGGAACAAAATGAACCTGTGGTTAAAAATACCCCAAAATCCACTGAAAGTACATGAGGAAAAAAAAAAGAAATTCCATCAATATTAGCTTATCAGGCAAAACACAGACCAGTCATTTTCACAATGAGACTTAGAAAGAGTAGAGTTTTTTTTTAAATATCCATCTTCCCACAAGTAACTGACCTCATTCCCAATGGGGGATTTTTAGTTTGCAGATTTAGCTGCTTTACATTCTTACATGTTTGTTGCAGAAGCCAATAAACTCCTCCGAGGATCCCGGAATATTGAAGTATATTAAATGTGGCATGTCAGGAAAACGAGATAAAGTGTGTTCAAAAGAAAACCCATAGAAATTGTTATGATTATCATTGTTCATGTATTTAAATGCATTTAATGTGCTTGCATTGAGGTTTACTGCATGGAAAGAGGTTACTGCAGCACAGCTTTTAAGCCTACACTACATTTCGTTAACTATATTAATATGTGTACATTATGTTTTGCCTCGAATCCTATTCCTGCACATTACTGATCACCTTAATAAAGTATTAATGGAACAATAGTGCATTGCAGTTGATTTTTCACTGTGCTGATGCTTTATATATAGAGTTGATCAAAAAACAGAAACTCTGTCATAATGGTGCATTGGCCGATGTTAGAAGCCACCGTTGATTAATATTATACTGCCTAGGAAATCTTCAGGGAAGTGGGACATTGGCGCCAACAGTTTTTACTTATTTCTGTCCTACTCACCATACTGGAACAGTTACATGCAGCTTTTAAAGACAACAAAATACTTGTCAAAGATGCCATTTGCCCAACAAATGAATCAGGCATTTACACAAGCGTGTTCTACAGAACCTGTAAGTATTCTTTGGTTATTGTGTTAATATACAAGACCATCAGTTTGACTTTTTTTAAGCTGTGTATTTCTAAGCTTAGTTAAGAATTGAGTTAATAAGACCTTTCAACTATCATTTGAAAAAGCATGTCTTATCTCAAAACCATCAAGCTCTGTCTATTGACAGCTAGCTTTCAGATACAACATAGGAAATGTAAGATAAGCTTATGAAAAAAAGCATGTTTCAGTACTGGTATCTCCAGAGCATAACATTATCCTATAAAGTGTGTAGATATTTCACAACAAATCGAACTGTGCAATGTTACAGATATTGAATCATGCCATAGTTTGATCTTTAATACACTTTAAAAATAAATTATTACCTTTTTATTGTTCATTACAGTTAGAGCTTGGCAACAGAAATCACATCTTTAGGGAACAACCTGCCGGATATCCATCAGTAATTCTGACAGTCTGGTCTTGTTTGTTTGCTGCAGATGTATGTTGTGTATTAAATAATGTGCGTATTCCCAGATTCCAGCCCATAAAAACGGCTACGTCATGATGCACATTTGCAGGCTGCTCATAATAAATACCTGTCTGAAGCTATGCTATATTTTCGTTTAGCATACCACAAGTCCTGGCATCCCATTGTTCTTGAATTGTGCAGTAGCAGTGAAACAACACTGTCTCGTTGCAAGCACAACCGGCGTTCAATCCCTTTGCGCAGTGCAGCAGGCATGTAGCACTCCTCCTCAACAAACCTTAGCTATAAAGTTTATCTATGCAACTTTTTTAAAGATGCTTTAACACTGTCATTATTAGGCAGACTTAAGAGAGACTGCAGGTTACCCTGGGCATCTATGAAGGCCACATTTCTAGTAAATCACAGTTCTTAGGATACAATTTATATAATCTGATTTTTTTTTTCCCCCCTTCTACAATAGATAAAATGAAAACATTTGTGAGCTTTTCTAGTCAGTGAAATCATGTGTGGAATAATGCTTCACAAAATAAGTGGTGCAGACCTTCAGTTTCAATGATACAGAGATAATGTTTATGTGGTTGTGTCAACATGTAGTATTAAATGCAAGAAAATATAGGATGAACACTGTTTATTGTTTTTTTTTGTTTTGTTTTTTTCATAATAAATTATGTTCTGTGTCCCCCTGGGCTTAATTTCTTCAATGCAGATACCACATATCCATCATCTTTAATTAGAAATAAATTAAATTAGAAAAAAAAAAAAAAAAAAAGAAACACACATGGAGTATAATGTTTAAATCACACTGCCAGCAGTCATGCAGACATACAATTACTTGGGTATTTCAAAAGAAAGGGTTCAGGATCCTATATTGTCTTTTATGTAGTAATGTTTGGCACCAATTGTTTTACAGTAATAAGCAAATTAAATTTGTATTGACTGAATAGCTAGTTGATTACTGAGACAGTTGCAATTAACAAGACAGCTAATCAATGGATGATTGATTGCTCTTTGGGCAGATGTGTGATATTGTATGTTAAAGTGCTCCTGTAAAACAGGCACAATAGAATAAGGGGCAATATCACTTCAGTGCATAAATCATTGTCACGCAGTATAAAACACATCAACGGGGGTCAGTGTTCAATGGGTATAGAGGAGTATGCAGGCACATTACATTTACTTTAATACAGTATCATTATCATTTTGATGTTTCCACAGAAGTATATCATATTTAGACTTGAGGTTTAACTTTAACACTTAATTATGTAGTCTGATGTGTCTGCCGGTTATGACTACACCCTTTTATCCGGCTCTGCCACTGCTTCTGATCATTCATGAAAGATCTTTCTGAAAACTGCCATTTATTTTAACTGCCTTATAGTGACTTACAAAACAGTATTTTCTTCAAGTTGTTTTTATAGACTAATTTTCTTTTTGGTTCTTGGTTCTAGTTTCATGCTCATGAAATGTGAATTGACCTTAGTTCTGGCATGAGCTTCTTATGACCCCTGCAGTTCTGAGATGTCATTGTAATTATTAGGAAATATAATTTGCAGTACTTTAATTAACTTTTTGTACCCTCTCGCAGTACTTTAATTAACTTTTTGTACCCTCTAGAACACTCGGTTCTTTTTCATGTTAATTATAAGACATAAGCCATAGCATGTGACTGCAGAGGAGCTTAATAAGTAGTCCAATTAATTTGAAATAATTTCTCCCTGTGGTTTTGGCTATAATTAGTTTTCAGTCTGGACCACTATTGTGATAGTAATAATAAAAATAAAAAAACTTTAATGAGCCAACAATAAAAAAAAAACAAAAAAAAAAAAAAAAAAAAAAACCAAACAAACAAACAAAAAAAAACAGGTAATACAACATTTGGAATGAACATATTTTTTTAGCACACAGTGTAACAGCCACAGGAACAATGCTCAGCTGAGGAAATAAGAAGGGAGGTCTCCAATGTGGGAGAGTTCAAATCATGACAGGGATGTTTACATTTCCCTTACATGATTATTCCAGGTTAAATATTACATTAAGAATAGTGGAAATGTCCAGGTACTATTTTTATTTTTTACATTCACAGCAGTGAATGTCAACCTAGTGCCTTTTGTTGGAAAGGTTTTCCTGAACTTCTTCCAGCCATTGCTGGCATACTTGTCAGTAAAGAAACAAGCAACACAAAAACAATAAGTAATCAATTCCAGATAGAAAAGTAGCCAAACAATACTGGATATTAGTACAGACCTATTTCGAGAATGATTTATTTCAGGGTGTTTCTGACCAAAGTCCTTCTTCAGCTGTGTAGAAAGCAAAGTAAACTGCAGTATTGTCTTTCTAAACAGCTGAAGAAGGGCTTTTGTCCAAAACATCCTGAAATAATGTTTAAGTACACGACTTGTCGTGGATAGTCTCAAGGTGGTAGGGTGAGCACCCTTCCCTAATTGGGCAGGACAGTCCCGAAATGTAAAGCGCCACAGTCAAACCAGAGCATATGTGTTATTAGCACTGCCTTACGGCAGTTGAAACAATAAAAACAATGTATGTATATACATTGCACAACCACAGCCCCCCCCACCCCCCAATGGCAAAGGGGCAGCTGGAAGGTATATCCAATATTTGACAATATCACGGCAGTACTACAAGTTTATCATATCATCTTAGTCGCAAGTATGTTGATTTTTTTTTCCTTTTATTCAACTTTTTTCTCTCAAACCATATCAGAAAATGAACAGCTATATCTTACTTTTCTTCAGCTAACTGAAATAAAATAGCACTCAATAAATCACATTTCTCCTCAGCTTACCTGAATAAAGTAGCACTCAGTAAGATGTCTTTGTTAGTCTGAAACTTGAATGCTTACTGTATACCAAAAACAAAACTATTACATACAGTTTTCTACAGTAGGTTGTAGTGCTGCTGATAATTTACAGTGATATACAGTGATGTATTTTTTATCTTTTTCTTTTAGACATGGCATTTGGGTGACTGAAATGAATGTTTATTTCCAATGACTTTTCAAGTTTATCTGTCAAATGTCAATGCTGCCTCATTTTTCTTCTGTTGGGAGAAGCAGAGTGGGAAGTGGTTAACCATAAAAAGCAATCATTGGTTTGGGGTGTACAATGACAGCTGCATTCCTTACCTAACACTATAGCCCCAACCGTAGGGTATTACAGTATATTAAAGGCAGCAAAATAAATATTTGCATTCTGCAGCATTCCTTTGATCATTTTACCACTGAATCCAAGTATGAATACATAAGTCTGAAAGAAATCATTTATTCTTTCAGAGTCAATACATTGACTTTTAAAGGGCAGACACACTAATCACCAGGGCTTTATGTTGCCTCAGGATACTGATACTGCAGAGTGGTTTGTGTTTCTCTCCAACGTCAGCCCCTAATCACAACCACTTTCTTTCTATTTAGAAGAGGAGCGTTTATCTTGCAGTGTTACAGTCATGGCCGTGGTCTCTGTTCCATAAAGGAAGCATTATGATTCCACAGAGTACTTCACCAGATAAACAGCACAGTCAGCTTGAGTTAAAAATCTATCCAGTTTATATTTAGTAAGCATTGTCCTACTCCCCCACACGTACTGATTAATCTAGTATGTGTGTGTGTGCTCATCATGCAAATGTACTGTATCTGTAGGTTTCAAATATATTTAATAATGCCTGGAGTTTAACCATTGGATTTCATAGATATTATGAGTTTGTTTGGTGTTTCTTTTGAAAGTACACATAGTTATGTGTAATACAGGACTGTAGCAGTGCCTGTTACTTAAACAAGGTACTGTTGTAGCTATCCGACTAGAGCTGTTTTATATTCCAATGTGAGTATTGTGAAGGTCATTTTAAGCAATTTTATAAGTATTGAATGTTGATAAGTCCAGTTTTACTGGTGCTTTTTGATAATAAATAATTAATATAATAATATAATAATAATATATATATATATAATAATAATATATATATATATATATATATATATATAAGATATTATATATATATATAACCTATATAATGAACTTGATATTTTGCTGTATATATTGTTTGCCTTCTGTGTTAAATGTAGGAACCTGTTCATGTTACATGTTGGAACCTAGTAGCAACTACAGTTATAATTTCTCAGAGCATATAGACACACAGAATGGCAATGACAAAACACTCTAAACAATTAAACCACAACACATTCTATACAAACAGATTACACAAATTCATAGTCCTATACAGATGTCCAAAATGAGCTCGAGGGGTTAGCGGCACATGTGCGTAGTCTATTGTTTCCAACCCGTTGGAGAAACCAGAAATGTCATAGAAATGTGTTTTCAAAGCTGCTTTTAGGGAAAAATAGGTATTTGGCTGTTCACCTCAAAAATGCATTGAGCACAACTGGCAATGCATGAGAAAGTGCCAGAAGCAACTGCGACTGTTTAACACTAGAACTGCCACAGCAGTCATTCTGACGTTTGATTTCAAATTTAAATTACTTTGCGTGTCTGAATGTTATGTGGTTGTCCATTTATGACTTTTCCTAAATACATGTATTAAATACCCTGATGGCATTTGAAAGGCAGGATGATGAAACTAAGGACGTTATAATCCCGTCCACCTAGAACTGCCAGAGCAGTCATTTTGACTGCCTTTTACAATACATTTTTTTTATTTTGAATTTAACCTACAATATTCTATTTTTAAATATACAAGCCTGTTGTTATCTCTACTGGACCTAGCAGCCATCGATTCCTTCATTTCATACAACGAATTAACTTAGGAAAATATCAGTAGAAGAGATTTCATCTTGAAGCTAGCCACAGCGCTTCGGCAGAAACATTTTTATCAGAAAACTACAAAACAGCAGGCTGCTGCAACACAGCTTGGATTCAGTGCTGCAACGAGTGACACTTGCAAGAGAAAACAAATATATTACTTTCATTTTAAATTAAAAACTACTTATGATTTTACAGTTTTGTATGTACATATTCTTCTTTACACACTAGTTTCTCATTTTTTGAAGTAGTTCTTTATATATGGTAAGTTAGAAAATAAACCCTTTTATGTTTAATTGTTCATTTAATTACAGAATTTTGGATGTGCAGATGTTTGATATGATGTGCTTGAATAAAACTTTTGAGTTGTATCTGATAGTTTTTCTTTCATTTTAATATTGATGTTGTTTAAAATGTAACCATAGTTTTAGGTATGAGTATAACCGCGGCAGTTCTAGTGTTAAAAAATTCCACAATAGCCGGCAGCTTTTGTACTGCTGCAAAGCATTCCCTAAAAGTCGTGAATAGTATTGAACTTGTTTAGTATATTTCAGCCTTCCAATTCGTTTGCGACTATTGCGACAGACACAACTCTTTAATACTCCTACCCCTTAGTCCTCTAAATGTGCTGTTAATAAATAATAATCATACTTTATCAAAACTAACATTTGTGTTGATTTTTGTTTTTATTTATTGTATTTTAGGGTTGTAAATTCACACTTTGGGTGAACCCAGCTAAATCATCTTTCGATTTTAGGTGAAGGTGGAATGTTTAGACTTTACAATTAAATTATTCTCTTGTCTGTGTGCCATTCTTTTTATGTGCTTTCCAATTGTGGCTTGCTTCTCTTTTTAATCACTTCCTTGGCACATCAAGATTCATAGCCATATGGCTTGCTCTTTGAAGACCAATGCAACATGCATATTCAAGGACACAGGATAGGGCACAATGCATCATATAATAAAATCAGTCTTACCTTAATCACCTAAGTGCATTTAGCCGTTTCATTCTGGGGCCTGATTCAAAAATATTTTTCCTGTGCTTTCATTTTAAATGTAAGCCAAATAATTCCAGGCTTTACTTCTGTGGAAACATCTAAAGCAGTGCTTAGTGTGCAGGAGAAATGTGTGTGTGTGTGTGTGTGTGTGTGTGTGTGTGTGTGTGTGTGTGTGTGTGTGTGTGTGTGTGTGTGGGTGTGGTGTGTGGGGGGGGGGGGGGGGGGGGGGGGGGGGGGTGTGTGTGTGTGTGTGTGTGGGGGGGGGGGGGGGGGGGGGGGGGGGGGGGTCGGAGTGAATTATTTAGAGAACTCTATGTCAGTCACTGAATATTAAAAATATCTTGACTAATTAAAACTATTCATGGGTAAAGTAATTATGGTGTAGTCATTCCACCATCTAATTGTTAATACTGTAAATGAAACAAAGCAGATTCTGAAAAGGTTTGAAATTCCCAGTTTATCATTTTGGCCTTTTAGAGGCATTCTGTGTCATTTAACCAAGGCAGAACCCATTGTCTGCATGTAGATATCTCAGAAGGGGCACATAACCACCTTGACTAGACCTCAACCGGTGTCCTGGTTTGCTGTTTAGGGGTATGGTTTTTTTTATTTTTATTCTAAGGAGATGTTAAAGAACTAAACTAGATGTTAAAGGTAAACAAAGTGACCCTTATGATTTGTAAACTGCAGAAGCATGTCTGTGGTTGCTATATGACATTATTGCGTAAATAGGGAGTAGCGTGGATCAACATCTGGTGCCTGCTTTTATCTCTTTTCATGTCAAATGTTTACTTTGGAATGGGAAATGTGTCCTGCAGTGAAAAACAGTCTGAGGTCTGCAGTTTCTGTAGGCATAAGAGAGAAACAGACAGGAACAAAGGGCCCTCCATGGATTTTCAGGAGAATGTCATCATTGGATTTCACTAGTATGGCCATACAGTAAAACAACACAATGTCTTTATTCATAAAGCATTAGTGGTCCAGTAAATGAAACCTGCAATGTATTTATTGGTTCACTACTGTTAAATATTTAACTGTAGGAATAGAAAGAGGATATGGACTTGACTGTTGATGTGAAAACATCTAGACCTTGGTCATCTTTAAACAATAATGAATGTATAAGTAATAGTTTTAATGTCTCCTATCCTAAACTTTAGGAACCTATTCAAGACATTTATCCTGCTGAATGCAAGTACGAAAAATGGCAGGAATCCTGAGAGAGTTTCAGTACATCAGAAGTAAATACAGTTGTAAGAATTTTTAAAATGGGGGTGCTGAAATCCATTGAACAAAAGTGTAACCCCTGTATATGATGGAAGCCATGCAAAGCCGCATCCCCAGCACCCCTACTTCCAGCGCCCCTGTAGGAAGTTGAAAAGTGTACTGTATGTAGGTGTGCAAATATATTGCTTCTACAAAAGGTTTAGTATTTTGATAGGTAGGTTATGTAGCACATGTGTGGTACAAGAATAACATACTGATGATTTTGTATATATGGTATAACATCCTTATAACCATGGGGGAAAAACATGTGACATACTATACATTTATATTATGACACAATGACTTATTACACCCCGTACCAATATCCCTGTATAGTTCGTATTCTGTTTTAATATAAATGTGCCATTGCATAATCTGTGCATTAAATAGTAATTCACTTGGAGATATGACAGCCCAGATTTCAGAAGATTGTTATGCTTTGTTTCTTTCTATTCAGTGAGACAGCTGTAGATAATATTGATGCTCAATTATTTTGCCCATAAGGCAAACAAAATATATTTACAAAATTACAGATTATTTCCTAATTATTAATGAATGCATTTGTTATGTACTAATCTTTTACTACTGTCCCTTGAAGAAGTGATTTAAACTATTCAGTACATTTAAATTTAAATAGTGTTTTAAAATCGATTTACATTTTTTACAATAATATTATTTACAATAAGTCAATAACAACACAGGCACGCCAACAGCTAGTTCCCATGTGTCTAGGTTTATGAGAATTGTATGTGTGTGTGTGTATATATATATATATATATATATATATATATATATATATATATATATATATATATATATATATATATTACTATTGAGCTTGAAATTAGAAACTGCCAACTACTGTAGCACTCGCTACAATTGTGTGAAATATAAACTGCTTGACATTACTGTATCTTGCTCAGAAAAGGAGCAGATTATGTGTAGGCTGATACACACCACAGGAAGAGGAAAAGTCAGGAAGAAATGCAAACAGGCGGCTCTCAGAGCTGGAAGAGATCGACTTCACTACACAGCTTAGTAAATATCTTTCAGGAATAAGCCTACAGGAATATATTTTCTGATTCATAAGATATAATTAGCGTTCCGCATTACCACTTTATTCCTAATTGTAATTTTTTTTTTAATTGAATCTCAATTTTTACTGATTTATAATAGATCAGATTATTGTGGCAACTGCTGGGCGTCGTAACTAGCTTGATCAGGAACTGAATTTTTTTTTTATTCTGGAGCCTATTTTGAGTGGATGAGGAAGGGGGAGAAAATGTAAATCAATTTATGAATATTCAAAAGAAAATTAATGTTTTGAAGTATACAAAAAGACAAACAGCAGAAGTGGGCTAGGTGAGGCTGAGGATGCATTACGTTGCAAATACTGCTGCATTGAGGTACATGTTCACGATGACAATAAAAGAACATACTGAAAGTAAGCGACACATTAAACTTCTACAGTAGATACTACTCTGCAATAGTTTACCTCCTCCTGTGCCAGAAACCCATTTGTTCCAGTGCTAGCTTTGTTTTTTGGGGGTCAGTCAATTCCACAGATTACAAAGAACCCAGGCCTATGCACTACATGACTAATTAAAAGATTTGTTGGGGTACAGTATATAGGGAGTAACAACTGGTTTAGCTTGCCTTAGCAAACACAGAGGTTATAAATAGGTAGTACGCAGACCTGACATTGGGGTCGAATCCAGGCAGCTCCAGAAGATAAACATCACTTTACTATTTTTTTCTGGCCAATATAACCAAAGCCACCAAGGTTCTCATCTGATTTTCAACCATTGAGACTTTAACCCCTCTAACATTAGGAGAGCTGGACAAACTCTGGACCTCTTATAATGAATGATCACAAAAATAGAATGCACAGTAATTTCATCATAATGCAACTAGTAATTCCACATGATTTATCACCACCTGTTTACAAACCACTTACTCAAAGAAATCCAATCATACTACTGCTACACCAAAACAAAAGTTTGGCAGAATACGCTGACTGCATTCAATAGTAGTAATGCACGCTAAGCTATATTTACGGTGTCCATTATAGGACATCTTCAGAACTCACCCCTCCTTGCGTCAATCGTCACTCCTCCTCAACTCAATCCTCACTCCTCCTCGACACAATCTTCAGACATCAGACCTCACCCCTCCTCGACTCAATCCTCACCCCTCCTCGACTCGACTGCCAGACATCAGACCTCACCCCTCCTGGACTCAATCCTTACCCCTACTGGACTCAATCGTCAGACATCAGGCCTCACCCCTCCTCGACTCAATCGGCAGACATTAGACCCCTCGACCCAATCCTCACCTCTCCTCGACTAGATCGTCAGACATCAGACCTCACCCCTCCTTGACTAAATCCTGACCCCTTCTTGACTCAATCCTCACCCCTCCTTGACTCAGTCGTCAGACATCAGACCTCACCCCTCCTTGACTCAATCGTCAGACCTCAGACCTCACCCCTCCTTGACTCAATCCTCACCCCTCCTTAAGTCAATCCTCACCCCTCAGACATCAGACCTCATCATCATCAACTCAATCCTCAACCTTTCTCGACTTAATCGTCAGGCATCAGACCTCACCCATCCTCAACTCAATCCTCACCTGTCCTCGACTCAATTGTCAGACCGCTTCAAGCCATACTATCCCCTCCTCTTTTTACGGTTATACTGAAATAGCTGGACAGAAATTTAACAGTAAAGTTTTACTTGCTAGAGAGACCGATGAGTACCACTATTAAAAAACAAAAAATAAATAAAAAAACACAAATTAAATAGGCCTATATTAATATAGGTACGCAAACGTATGTTAATAGGACACTGTGAGTTAGTACAGTTAAATGTGTTATGCGTTAATTTGAAAGTAAGTTAAAGAAACTACTTAATATATGTTTTCACATTTTTTTTTATTACTTTTAATATTGGTTGCTTGTGTTTTACAATGTTGAAAATCAGACGATGGAAAACCACAACCGTATCCTTTAAATGAAAACAAACACCAGTAACTCATTTTTTTCTAAGTAACATGCTAATTTTCTGTTTTATGTATTGCTTTATTTTAATTTTAATTTTAAAAGTTGTTTATGAGTTAATGTATTAATAGCAGGCTAAAGATAATCGAAGGTCTGAAGCAACAAATAACTTGTAGCTAGCTACCTATAAAGTAATATAATAATTACAACCAAATCTAACGTTTTTATTGTATTTTACTTCAGATCAACTAATCCTGAAATGTAATATGAAATTACGAATTAGTTCAAATTGCAAAACACAAGCAACCTATATTAAAAGTAATTAAAAAAATGTGAAAACATATTGTAACAACAATAATAATGATCCTTCAGTCGATTTCAGGTCCAAACTCGATCTTTATTTATTACAATAATAAATGATCAAAAACAATTTAACAAGGTTACCTAACAATTTAACAGGTTGCTGTGGGCCTATGCTGTTAAAATAAAACAATAACAAAAATTAATGTCAGGGTGCTTCCAACAACAACAAACACTTCCCCGCCTCATCCAACTACACGACCAATCACCAGCAGTTCCTGCGGTCCGTGCCAGTTGCCCATAGACTGCTGGACTGATGCGAAACACAGCCCATCCAACCCCAAGCGCTCCTATACTTCATAGACCCCACACACGTTACAATATATTACGTAGTTCCCTTTCAAGTAGAATGACAACCATTACCGAATGGAAGAGCCTCTCTGACCCATCAATCACTGAGCACATATAAAAAAGCTGCCCTATTAGGGCCCTGCTGTGAGGGAGAAGTTCCTCCCACCTGCTGCTGAAGAGGGACGTCCTCACAGTAGCATATTGCCATTTTATCTCTCACCTCACTGAGACAACACTCAGATCTCTTTGTGCTCTCCTTGTGCTAGAACTTGGCTCTTTTGCACAGTGAAAAACTCTGGATCGAGTCCCTAGCCTGCAAAAACTAATTTGCTATGGTAAGCTCTACATTTACGAGTGTATTGAGATTGTTAGTTGCCTTAGTCTCCTCAGGTAGATTTCTACTGATTAGAGCTGTTTTTGTCCCCTCTACAGAGATTGGCGCTAAGCTCTTTTCTCTTTATTCTCTCTCTGTAGTTAATTACTCTGCTTGATTGCGCAAGTTATTTGTGTCAGCCGCTGTTGGGTGATCCCGCTGTCAGGCGGCGCTGACCCTGATGCCAACTGACTCGACTCCAGCTGCAATTCAGCTCGGTGCCTACCGCACCCTCTTCGGCACTCAGAGCCGACTGTGCTCTTCCTTGGCTCGGACACTAACACCGTTTGGCGCGTATCCACCTCGGTGCCAACACCAATGCAGATTACTCGGTGCCGACTATGGTCACCGATGCCTACTGCTCGGAATTGACGCCCGCGCTGCCATGTCAGTGCACTCTGCAGGGTCCTCCACTGGGTTTGGGACTGACTCATGCAGCCAAGGCGCTGACAGGGGAGACAGAATGCTCTCCTTGTCAACGGTTCACCAACAGAACCAAGCACAGGAGGGCAGCCCTCTCCCCATCGAACTCCCATTCCTCAGAGTGTGGAAGGGTACTGTCTGTGCGACAGCCCAGGGCCTGTTTCAAGTGACCTCTGGAACCCTGCCTATTACAGTGGTGAGGGAGCGCCCCCATAGCCTTGGTCCAACCTCTTGTACCCCACCACCAGTACAGAGGTATAAACGCCCCACTATGGAGTCGTGGTGGACACTGCCTAGGCAGCACCGTTCGAGAGGTGCTCATTGGGTGGTAGACGCTCACCGAGGAGGTACCGCTTGCCTTCTCCTTGTCGATGCAGGCACTCTCCTTCTGTGTCTCCGGAGAAACGCCAGAGCTCTGCAGAGAGGTGTTTTGAAGAACTGGCTCAAGCTGTGAGAGCCCAGCAGGCCATGCTTGAGACCTTGCTGCAGGCTCTGGGTAGATTGTCCCCTGCCACCGAGCAGCCCCAACCCCCCCCACTCTCGCTCTCTGTCTCCGGTTCCACCTAGACCCCAAGCCACATCAAGCTCTCCTTCACTGTCTCAAAGTCAGACGTGTCTGACCTCACCACTTTGGTCGTGCAGGTCACAGCCGGGAGCTCCACTCCGACCCTCCTGCATACCTCTCAGAAGGAGGAGTTCCGTGCTCTGATGCATTGCGCAGCTGCTGCCACTGATGCTCCCTGGCCTGTGGAACAGGAAGGAAAGGGGAATTGCTTCCTTAAACAAAGAGGGCACCCTACACAGCATGCTCGTTGCTGGCGCCCCACACATTTTCCAAGTGCGTGGATGCAGCACTGGCTCCAGTGTATTCGGATCTTGAACTACCTGGATGATTGGCGATGATCGCGCGTTCCAAAGCATGCACCGAGGCGCACACCAGATAGGTTATAGATCACAAAGTTATGGCTCTCCATACATCAACAGAAGAGCAACTTCATACCATCTCAGTCCACAGTGTTCCTGGGGATCAAACTGAACTCTGTGAGCATGCTTGCCTCACTGTTGGAAGACAGGATTTGATCGTTGGAAGTCACGCTCTCCCAATTCAGGGAGGATGCTCTTCTACAGGTCAGAACTTTTCAAAGGTTGTTGGGGCTGATGGCAGCTGCCTCAAGAATCCTTCCCCTAGGGCTTCTGAAAATAAGCCTGCTTCAAGCTTGGGTGAATGGGCTCAAGGTGCATCCAATCTGCGATCAACACTGGCTGGTGTGAGTTTCCAGACAATGCCCGAAGACACTGGAGTGGTGCCTCCACCCCGCCAATCTGCGCCTCAGATCTCCCCTCAGCTCCCCCCACAGAAGGGAAGTTGTAACTATGGACATCTCCAGCCTGGACTGGGGATCGGTCTGGAATGGAATGGGAATATGATGTCAGTGGAATGGACCTTGGCAGCAAGTGCATATAAATTCCCAAGAACTGCAAGCAGTAGCCCTAGCACTCTTTCATTTTCGCCAGCAGTTAGTGCACACACATGTGCTGGTCCAGACGGACAACACAACAGTGGTTGCCTATGTAAACCACCAAGGCGGCTTGCGCTCACCTGACCTTCACAATCCGGCTCAGATACTCCTATCTTGGACGCACAGAAACTTGCGTTCCATCAGGGCAGTCTACCTCCCCGGTATGGCCAAAAGAGCAGCAGAGCAGTATCTGACGATTGACTCAAGGAGGGTTGATTGAGTCGAGGAGGGGTGAGGTCTGATGTCTGAGGATTGAGTCGAGGAGGGGTGAGGATTGAGTCGAGAAGGGGTGAGGATTGAGTCGAGGAGGGGTGAGGAATGAGTCGAGGAGGGGTGAGGATTGACGCGAGAAGTGGTGAGGATTGTCTCATGGAGGGGTGAGGATTGACGCGAGGATGGACTCCTTATATATGAATCAATAAGCACTAAATGTTACATAAAATTCGAGAACTGCGTTTGTAACAGTAAAATAAAGGGAATTATCTGCCAGTAAGATAACCATATGGATATGTACAATATAGTATTTTTATAAGAGAGAGAACTGTTCTACAGTACAAATTTGTTAAAACCAGTCAATTCATATGACTGATGTATTTACTGGAGTGCGTATTCTTTTTAAATATTGTCCACAATTATCATATACAGCATATTAAAAATCCTCTCACCGTGACAGTGTAAATGAGCATCGATTATGATCACCCTTGTATTATTTACAGAGGACAGTGAAAGCACTGCATTATCAAATGTAACTTTGTACTGCCTGGCGGCTAACTGAATTTCAGTTACTTAGGCTGATCTATACAAACAGACCAAAGTGCCGATAACCTCACCTAACGCTATTAGAGATCACAATCCATTCACTTGGCTTTTACATCTGTGTCAAGGAGACTATTAACTTTTCAGGAAGATACAAAATCCTGCATAGGGTCTATTAATAATAATAGATACTTTTTATTTATATAGCACTTTTCATTTAAAAAAAATCACAAAGCACTTCACAAAGCAGCATAAAAACAGAAATTTCAATAGACAAACAGACCCCTAAGATAGGCAGGGCCTTGAGAATGTAAGGATTTCTAAGTTAGTAATAAAAACTTAAAATCAATTCTATATTTGACTGGCAGCCAGTGGAGAGAAGCAAGGGCAGAAGATATATGCTCATGTTTCTTGGTCTTAGTGAGAATATGGGCAGAACGATTTTTTAACATATTGTAACCTGTTGATAACCTTTTCTGCATCAGTCGTAGATAATATAACTAACCTTTGGAATAAAACCCTGACATTGGCTTATAATAAATTGTTGACAACTGTTACTTTTAACAGTTTCAACTTAGGCATATGAATAATAGACAGTTCTAGCAAACTTAAATAAATTTACTGTATCTGTAAAGTATTATTTACTTTCAATTTATGTAAATTAGACGCTGCTGACAATTATTCTAGAGCCTAGATAGTTGTCACTATCTTCTAATAATACTTCTTAGCAAAATTTAATTTGGTTTTACCAACATAAGAAAGAAAGTTCATTTGAAAAATTTAGCTGAAGCTTAAGTATAGTGGAGGTGCTTCTTCTCACATAGTATGTACTTGTGAAAGATCCTCTCAACTCTCACAGGTTCGTTGCCCCTTTAAGACCAGACCCAGGACACAGAAATTGATTTTTAAAGTGCTTACACTCACTTTTAATAAACACAAATCAAATAAAACAGAACACAAACAAAACCTAACTCCGTTTTGGAGCTCTGACTATACACCACCAGTTCCCTGACTAACACACAGGACGGCTAAGCCATTTACCTGACACAAACAAAAACACCATACCTCACTCTTGACTGCTCGAAAACAGAGCACACCTTCTGCTTCCCACCTCTCAGCAGCCCTGAGCAGACTGGCTGCATTCTTTAAATACCCTGCACCTGGCTCTAATTTACAATTAACACCAGGTGCAGGGGATTACATTTTCACATGTTTTCTGCAGGGAAGGATTTTAACCCCCTCCCTGCCATCTTACAGTATTGTATGTCACAACAACCTCAGTCGTGTTTGCATAAAAAAAAAGTAAAAAAAGTATTGTCTGCATTAGCTGGTGAAATTTAAACCACTCTGTTTTTTCAACAAGTACAAGTAGAATGTAGAATGGATTTTCAATCAAAACTGCCCAACAGGTCTAAAAAAATAAAATGACCAACAGTAAGGGCTAAAAATCTAATTAAAAAATAAAGTCCTGCTTCTGTGCTTGCCCTTTCAGTTCATGACCCAGGAGACGTGTCACCCCAAGTGCTCCACTTGTGATCCATGCAATGCTTACCTACTGCAAGTAACAAACCGAAGCCCCAATGGGCTTTCAAGCATACCCAAATGGTGTTACCCTTCCTCGTCTGCATTGCCATGTACTGTGTATTTCGTATACACTAATTTCTTTGTTATCTCATATACTTGGATATGCAGTGTATGCCCTGATAGCATTAACAGGATATAGCTGAGTTTAATCATACAAGACAGCGACTTTAGTGACTTATTTTCTTTGAGTTTACTGACACTGTAATTGTTCATATAATAATTATAATATAATAATGTTATAACAACTAAATAGATCATTGCATCTTTTGCAGCTGGTTGTAATGTTATTGCTTATGGTTCCATTCCGCTGGTCTATCCAGTTAGCACGCTGTCCTACTATGATCAGTGCTGAATAGATTTGCATGCCAAGGAATGCCTTACACACTGTTTATGCATAGGTCGTTGAAGACTTGTTACACATCTGAAACAAAGTCGTGTTTGGGCTATTCCATATAGGCTTGGCTGCCATATCTGTACAGCGATGCTTTGGATAAGTATTCATTTGGAGTAGTTCAGCACAAGCACAAATTATGAAACCATGCACAGAATGACTTGAGGTCATTGTGTGATGTATGAGACTGAATTACTTATATTAATTAATTATTTGGAAGTGTTCTCCTTCTATATCTAGGTTTAACAGTGTTTCTAACAGGTAGTGTTGTCTGATGTTAAAAGATTTATAATCACAAATGCTAAGACTAGTTAACATGCCCAGCCTCTGCCCTGCTACACATACATTTAAATTATCCAAATTGATATTTATAAATTGCTGTTGTTTTTCCAGCAAATCGACTTGCTTTAGCACTTGACAAAGTACTAAATCGGTTAATCTACCTTTCACATGACATGACAATGCAATCCCAATAAGAACACACACGCACACATGCAACACATTGTTTTGTAACAATTACATTTTAAATAAAGCTATCTTTATGGAAATGTGTGATATATTTATTTTAACCAGTTCAAATAAAAACTGCTTCTTGACTTACTATGTTGCAGTATCCTTAGCAACACACCTCCTGAGTGTGCATATATATATACAGTGTCTTGCAAAAGTATTCAGACCCCTGACCAATTCTCTCATATTACCGAATTACAAATGGTACATTGAAATTTCGTTCTGTTCAATATTTTATTTTAAAACACTTAAATTTAAAATCAATTATTGCAAGGTGACATTGGTTCTATGTTGGGAAATATTTTTAATAAAAATAAAAAACTGAAATATCTTGCTTGCATAAGTATTCAACCCCCACACATTAATATTTGGTAGAGCCACCTTTCGCTGCAATAACAGCGTTAAGTCTTTTGCGGTAAGTATGTACCAGCTTTGCTCACAGTGTCAGAGTGATTTTGGTCCATTTTTCTTGGCAGGTTTGCTCCAGGTTGTTCAGGTTGGTTGGACGACACTTGTGGACCGCAATTTTCAAATAGTGCCACAGATTCTCAATGGGATTGAGATCAGGACTTTGACTGGGCCACTGTAGGGCATTCACTTTTTTGTTCTTGAGCCATTCCAATGTTGCTTTGGCCTTGTGCTTGGGATCATTGCCGTGCTGAAAGGTAAATTTCCTCCCAAGCTTCAGTTTTTTAGTGGACTGAAGCAGATTCTCTTGCAGTATTTTCCTGTATTTTGCTCCATCCATTCTTCCTTCAATTGTAACACGATGCCCAGTCCCTGCTGATGAGAAGCATCCCCACAGCATGATGCTGCCACCACCATACTTCACGGTAGGGATGGTATGTCTTGAGGCACGGGCAGTGTTAGGTTTGGGCCACACATAGCGCTTTGAGTTTTGGCCAAAAAGCTCTATCTTAGTCTCATCTGACCACAAAATATTTTCCCACATCGCAGCTGGGTCACTCTCATGCTTTCTGGCAAACTCCAGATGTGCTTTCAGATGGTACTTTTTGAGTAACGGCTTCTTTCTTGCCACCCTCCCATACAGGCCATTGTTATGCAGAGCTCTTGATATGGTTGACTGGTGCACCATTACTCCACTCCCAGCCATTGAACTCTGTAGCCCCTTCAAAGTGATTGTTGGCCTCTCTGTGGCTTCTCTCACAAGTCTCCTTCTTGCTTGAGCGCTGAGTTTTGAGGGACGGCCTTTTCTTGGCAGTGCCTGGGTGGTGTGATGCAGCTTCCACTTCCTGATTATTGATCCAACTGTGCTCACTGGGATATCCAAACACTTGGATATTATTTTGTACCCTTTCCCTAATCTATGCATTTGTATTACTTTATCTCTAACTTCTGTAGAATGCTCTTTGGTCTTCATTTTCCTTCAGATTCACAGCCTTACCAATGATCCTTCAACAGTGGGATTTTTATCCAGAAAATGTGACAGCAACTTTAATGGTTCACAGGTGGAGGCCAATGGTAAGGTAATTGTGTCCTCATTAGGGCAATTTCTTTCATTGGTGCAAAGTAGGAGCTTCCACAGCACAGGGGTTGAATACTTATGCAAGCAAGATATTTCAGTTTTTTATTTTTCTTAAAAATATTTCCCAACATAAAACCAATGTCACCTTACAATAATTGATTTTGAGTTTAAGTGTTTTAAAATAAAATATCGAACAGAACGAAATTTCAATGTACCATTTGTAATTCGGTAAAATGACAGAATTGGTCAGGGGTCTGAATACTTTTGCAAGGCACTCTCTGTGTGTGTGTGTGTGTGTGTGTGTGTGTATATATATGTATCTAATAGATGAGCTTCAGTGAGTTACAGGAAAATAATTTCATCTAGTGTTTTTGTGACATCATAAATTGCGAGACAGAAATCCGAGATGGAATTGTTTTCCTGTAACTCACTGAAGAGGCCATTCCATTATTTTTTTATAATACATGGATAAGTTTCTTTTAAAACGTTGTTTTTCAGTGCTTTACAGATGTTCTATGTTGTTATCCATTTCTCCAGTTTCTCTGAGGTCCGAATGTACCAGCTTTACATGTTTTTGTTGATCATTAATGAACATTTCTGTATTGTGGGTGTTGTCGAGTGATTGAAAACGAGACACTTTGTATTTGAATTGAAAGTGATGGTCTCGAGGAGTCGAATGGGTCAAAGTTGAAGTATATTTTTCTCTAGAGGAATTATCACTTTAAGGGATGTTTCAAATATACAGAGTGATTAGAAAGTAAGTTTATGTGGTATACTTACTATGTAATCACCCTGTGTGTGTGTGTGTGTGTGTGTGTGTGTGTGTGTGTGTGTGTGTGTGTGTGTGTGTGTGTGTGTGTGTGTGTGTATATATATATATATATATATATATATATATATATATATATATAATTACAGTTTGAGTGGAGAGGATGATTTTCAATCTGCTGAAGCAAGGGTAGGCTTTGAGCATGTGCTGATCACCTTTAGCTAAAAGGGCAGTGGAGGATCAGGAACAAATTGATTTGTTTACATTTCCTGTACAGTACTCTTTGCTCATTAAATGGGCATGAGTGAAAGGCTGGTAATATGATACCACCCTTCTGTCTACTGCTTCTCATTAGCCCTGCCTGACTTCTGAAGAGCTACCGAGTAGACAAGGAGAGGAATATGGCATTTTATCAGTTCTGTGTTAGAACCCTTGCAGCATTTATGTATTTCCAGTCTTAGCTTTCACAATCACTGTTGAGTTACTGCATGATTAAAACTGCATGTCTGGGGTTTATAAAAATGTCAAATATACTAAATTATTACTTTTCACAAGTTTTTACAAAGGAGGATACGGACAACATGCCCCACATGTCAACCAGTTCCTATCCAGTTTTAAATAACTTTAGCATAACCAAGGCAGAAGTGTTAAAGGGACTAGGAGCTCTTAAAATAAACAAATCCCCTGGGCTGGATGAGATCCTCCCAATAGTACTGGAAGAAATGAAAGAAGTTATTTACAAACCGCTAACCAAGATCATGCAACAGTGTGGCAGGCTGGCGAGTGGAAAGAAGCCCAGAGACAGACTGCAGTTCAAAAAAAAATAACTATTTTGTTATAAATAAACATAAAAATGAAAGGGCACAAGGGCCAAAACAAAGCAATTTCAACACAAAGAAAGACAAAAAACAAAACTTACAAAAATAACAATTTCCAGGCTGGGCAATGCCTTCACTGGATTCAAACTTTCCAAGCAACCAAAAAAAAGCCAAACTGCTTCCTCAGCTCCCTCTCTCCAAATGAGAAGCAGAGGCCTCCTTTTATATCAGGTGGCTGGGCGCTGATTGATCGTTAATCAACCTAATCAACTAATCAACCCCAGCCACCTGAACATAATAAACCCAGGCAGGTAGGGGAAGTTAACCCCATCCCTGCCAATTTAAAGGGCAGAGCTTTGCTCTGCCACAAACAGTCTCTTGACACAGGGGTGGTACCGACAGACTGGAAAATTGCAAACGTAATACCGATCCACAAAAAGGGAAACAAAACTGAACCAGGTAACTATAGACCAATAAGCCTGACTTCTATTATATGCAAACTTAAGTAAACTACAATAAGAACCTAAATGGAAAATTACCTACATAGTAACAGTATCCTGGGAGACAATCAACATGGTTTTAGGAAAGGGAGATTGTGTCTAACTAACCTGCTTGATTTTTTTGAGGATGCAACATTGATAATGGATAATTGCAAAGCATATGACATGGTTTATTTAGATTTCCAGAAAGCTTTTGACAAAGTCCCACACAAAAGATTCTGAAACTGAACGCAATAGTGATTTAAGGAAATATACATGGATTAGGGAGTGGTTAACATGTAGAAAACAGAAAGTACTGATTAGAGGAAAAACCTCAGAATGGAGTGTGGTAACCAGTGGTGTACCACAGGGATCAGTATTAGGTCCTCTGCTATTCCTAATCTACATTAATGATTTAGATTCTGGTATAGTAAGTATAGTAAGCACACTTGTTAAATTTGCAGATGACAGAAATAGAAGGACTGGCAAACACTGTTGCAGCAGCAAAGGTCATTCAAAATGATCTAGAAAAGATTCAGAACTGGGCAGACACATGGCAAATGACATTTAATAGAGAAAAGTGTAAGGTACTGCACGCAGGAAATAAAAATGTGTATTATAAATATCATATGGGAGATACTGAAATTAAAGAAGCACTCTATGAAAAAGACCTAGGAGTTTTTGTTGACTCAGAAATGTCTTCATAGACAATGTGGGGAAGCTATAAAAAAGGCCAACAAGATGCCCGGATACATTGTGAAAAGTGTTGAATTTAAATCAAGGGAAGTAATGTTAAAACTGTACAATGCACTAGTAAGACCTCATCTTGAATATTGTGTGCAGTTCTGGTCACCTCGCTATAAAAAAGATATTGCTGCTCTAGACAGAGTGCAAAGAAGAGCGATCAGAATTATTCCAGGCTTAAAAGCATGTCATATGCAGACAGGCTAAAAGAATTGAATCTGTTCAGTCTTGAACAAAGAAGACTACGTGGCGACCTAATTCAAGCATTCAAAATTCTAAAAGGTATTGACAGTTTCGACCCAAGGGACTTTTTTGACCTGGAAAAAGACACAAGGACCAGGGGTCACAAATGGAGATTAGACAAAGGTACATTTAGAACAGAAAATAGGAGGCACTTTTTTACACAGAGAATTGTGAGGGTCTGGAATCAACTCCCCAGTAATGTTGTTGAAGCTGACACCCTGGGATCCTTCAAGAAGTGCTTGATGAGATTCTGGGATCAATAAGCTACTAACAACCAAATGAGCAAGATGGGCTGAATGGCCTCCTCTCTTTTGTAAACTTGCTTATGTTCTTATGTTCTTATAAATAAAATATGTTAACCCTGATTATCCTGCATCCATCTGTGCTATGCTTTGGGTACAATACTAATTTATTCCCTGAAACTCACTCATTGAAATGCACTGGCCATAGTTACACACATTGCCTGTTTTAATTATGACATTCAGGCATACTTACAAAATATGTTAAGGTATAATTCATATATGTGTTTTAAATGTAAATCTTTTTTTTTCACACACTTTTTCTAGTGCAGTGGTGTGTTTAAATCCTGCTACGATTTTAAGTTTGGTTAAATAGTAGCAACCAGACAATACAACAGGAAAACAGCACATTCCTGTATTATAATAATCAATGTATAGCTTGCCAAGATAAGTCACATCCAGATTTTAGAGCATTTTACAACACAGTAGAATCATCCTCGACTGCATTGAATTCCTGTCCCTGGTTATTTCCAGATAACCACTAAAGGTGGTTGCTGCAATCACAGTGGATTTCCTGGCACTGTAAAAATCCAGCTTTGACCTCTCCCAGTGGGATAAAGGTTGATTAAATAAACCCCTTAGTGCAGTACAGTATATACATGGCAGATTCATATATATCAATACAATGAATTGTAATTGTGCAGTAGTTCTAGCTAAACATGATTATTTTATGTATGGATTATTATTCATGTGTTTCTGTTTTTAATAATGTATAGATGCTCTAAAACAATAAAGTTTTTCCCATGTAACAGGCCCACCTCAGAGATACACATACAAGATACACTAACCCAATTCTACTGTAGATCTGAAGGTCATTTCATTCTGCTGGGATGCTAATAATCAGAGCCATATGCACAAAAGAAATAATTAGTTGTAGAAATTATAAATGACCTGGTTAATAATAAATTTAAATGATGCCATCGGGGTTAGAAGGCTACAGTAAATAATGTCGATTATAAACATATAGTTTCCATACATCGGTAATATAAGCTCACACTGAAAATGAGAAGGATAATAACTATTCCAAATGTGTCTATCTATGAATGTTTATAACATGCACAAATAAGCATTTTTTTATTTTAGAAAAAACAGAACATGTCTCACACAGTTTGTTGCATTTTCTGTAGATGATGCAATATACCATTCCTTTAGAGGTGCGTGTAAAAGGTTCATGGATGTTGAATGATGATTTAGTGCCTCTGACCTCAGTTTGGGTGTTAATGTATTTACAGGTAATACATCATGGTCTGTTGCATGGAAGGGTGCCTTTTAGAAGTTCACCAGAACTTAGATTTTTGTACACTGTAGTTATACTTTTACCATGTGTTGTCAGGAGTGATAACTAAATGTTTTACCCTGTCTTACTAAGCTTCACTTGTTAATCTTTCCTAAATCTTCAGCACGTACACAAATGTGCAGTTTCACAGCTTTCCATACATTATGTTCCATTTACATGATGTGACAACCGATATAAAAGCTGCAAGCAGATTTTCTCCATGAAGGACATTTTCATGGAGAGAAACACTCGGCATGATTTGCCACCAGTCTGAAGACTTATTTAATTCAATGCAATGCCATGCAAATGTGTAATCTACTAATTTGCTGGGAGCGAGGCTCAACATTAGCATTCTGCCATACTGTCGGCTCTTATATGCCAAATTCCAACTGAAAGCGAATGTCTGTCAGCTGAGAAATCAGTTTTAATTGGAGATGACATAGCTTGCTAAAATGTAACCAAGGCTTATTGAAATTCCATGCTGTTTTATTTTTATGGAAGCAGCACTTACCTGAATGTTGGTCTTAAAAAAAAAGTAAGTGAGGCCTCTGATGTCAAGCAGTTATCTCTCCTGTTCTGAAAGGTGCATATGTGATCCCAAATGCCACAAATTATTAAACTAAGTTAGCTTTAAATGCTTGAAGAATTATAGGTAATAGAAGGGGAGAGTGAACAGTATCTCAAAAATATCCCTTCATTAGAACCTTCACCAATGCCAGCACTGGTTTTAAACTTGTCAGATGTGTAGGCTTTCATCTGGTAGAGCTGGTTCAAGAGATAGCATTGTGGAATGTCATTATGCTAATTATAAAAATAGTACATTTGAAGGCACTTAGTCTGCAAAACTGGTTATTTACTTCATTTGGATTCAGCGCTGGTCCTATTTAAAAAATAAATATGTAAAAATGATATCTAAATATTTGTTTTAAAATGGGTTGGAGCTCACCCCCTACCTTTTATAGTAAACTACAAGTGGCTAGACTGCTGTCTGTAGTTAAGAGTCCACTGTATGGGCTTTAAACCAGTAAAATAAAGCATCTTCTAATTTCCAACTCATATTAGCCACCAGAAAATTTGCTATTTTTGACAGTGGGCCCCATTCAGAAAGTTATTTAAGGATTTTTTTAAAATTTTTTTTTCAAAATCTGGCTTTATTAAAATGTAATATGCATGAACAGTCAAAAATGGTTTTATGACTATAAGAATGTATTTAAAAAAAAAAAAAGAACAATGCACAATGTTTGAGTTAAATGGTATATATTAGAATAAGTGAGCTCAATATTGACATTATGGGCAAAACTTTCTATTTTAATACCATGTCCTTAAAATGCCCCATGTTTTTCTAAGCTTAATTTGAATTTCTGTTTTAATAACCGTTCTTTTAATCTCTGCAGGTTATCAGTAAGCAGCTACTCTCACGCCACTATGAACTCCAACTGTTCTGATGAGTTTTTTCAAGCTATGAATCATGCAGAGCAGACTTTTCGCAAGATGGAGAACTACCTCCAACACAAGCAGCTGTGCGATGTCCTCCTGATTGCGGGAGATCATAAAATCCCAGCACACAGGTAAGACTTTAGCTCACTTTACCAGTGTGTTTCAAATTGCATGAAATAGACAAAACTAGTCTGATGCATGCTTTTTTAAAATATGATTATTGTATGATTACCTACAACACATATTCATGTTTTTGCATTAATTTGACATACATTATTTGTTATATCGAGATTATTTTGTTGATCAGAATTGGTTATTTTGCAAGAAACAAAAAAAGCTGATTTCTGAAGTGAGATGCATATGTGTGGACACTGCAGCCCACAGGCTAATCCTTGCTATTCTTTCACACTCTCCAGAAAATCAACCTTGATGATGCAATTTGCTAAAAAAGTATATGTTTGATATAGTGACCAATTCATATTAGCACCCAGTTTTACAGCTAAAAGGTTAATAAGCGCCCAACCTCCTGATGATATCACTTTGGTTCATGTCACACTCTGTTTAGTATCAAGGAAATGTAACAGTCATACAATTGATTTGCACCCCTCTTCATATCACTTCAAAATGCTGCATCAACTGTACTGTATTATCAACATGTTCTGTATACACTGTGCTCGACAGCCTCGACACATCATCACCCAGCTTGACTTGTGGAGATTAGAGATGTGTTTTCAGTGTTTTATTTAAACCTTTGCTTATTGAAATGAAAGTCTCAGAACCTAAAATATTTAAGAGTAGCCATGAAGGCTGAAACAATTGCTCTATCCGAGAAAGAAAAAGAAAAACAGTTCTTGCTTCCAAATTTTCTTCGCACCTGTCAACAATAGTTTATAAAAACATGATTAAACAGTCTAAGGAAATACAACACTGTCTCTTTGTATTACTGTCAGGTACATTACATTTTTAGTTCACCACAAAACTTAAGACCCCAGAGAAAACAAAAGTAAATAGAAAAACCACAAAACAGCCTTCTATGTCAGAGAACGTAAAGAGAGGACGTGTAAATCTTGTAATTCAAGAATTGTATTTATTTTCAAGGATTGAGGATCTGTACCCAGTACAAATAAATATAAAAAATATTTGTCTTGGTTTCCAAACCAATACTAGCTCTGTAAAAAAAATAAAAATAAATACGGGACATTTTATGCATTTCAATTTCAATGTTAAAATACGTATGGCTTCCTATATTCAATTGATCTAAACAGTGACAGATCTAATTACTGTTGCACTTATTAGAGTTATAGAGTCCAGGCTATACAATTCAAACAGCCAACAAATCATATTAGTATCCAGTTTATTTATGACGGTAATTAACTGAATAAATATCATGCTGTTTATGCCAAGTCTTGAAAGAATAAAATAAATAAACACAAAATACAGAAGGTTAAGAAGCAAGTTCAGCTTGTTAGGTCCTCGGGAGGCAGATGAGTTGAGAGCAAAATAATGACTCCACTAATTCCTCAGCTGTCTTCCTAACTATCTCTTGAGGAACGGCTTACCAGCTTAAATACAGCTCCTGACCTTTTCTGTTCCTCTTCTGGGATGTTTCCTCGATCCTGTTTTGTTGCTCATTTTTAAACATATTGCGAACTGCATAGTGGAATGGCATATATTACAGTATACACAAAAGGATCAAGATTAGTTTTAGTTTATCCTAATTGGGTTCCTAACATTGATCCTTTTCTTGTCTACCCAAAATATCACCCTTTAGAGGAACATGTGTTTTATGTCGTTTTTCGTTGAACCATCACAAGGCTCAGAGGTTTTGTCACATGATGTGATAACTTACAATGCATTGTTTGTTTCAGATCAGCTGCACAAAAACTGTCCCACTGAGTCAGCAGAGGTAAACAATGCTCAGTGTAGGGATGTTGTTTATAACTCCAATCTTAACCTGCATTATAGACTACTTGGGATCTTTCAGCCAATCAAATTCAAATCCAAAGTCCATTCAAAACGGTGACATCACAATCGGCCATGTACCTCAACAACATAACGGTATTCTTTCTTTATCAAACTTTTCCCTTATTTCAATGAAATTGGCCCAAATAAAGATTTGTAATGGTTAGAAAACATGTATAGCTGAATTAACTTGTGTATTAATAACAAAGCAGAATAAAGTTAGAGGACGGTCAATGTCTGTGTGTGGTTTATATCAACACTCATTGCGATTAAATGGACCAAAACTTTCAGTGCCACCACATTTTTTTGTTTAAACGAACGACAAAACTCACATGTATTTGTAACTAAAATTAATTCATTCACATTAACATTCATAAATATGTTAATACAAGTGAGAAAATACCTCCACCCTACCCGATACAGCCATATAAGAAATCCTTAAGACTGAGGGGTGGCTGGGGTGTTCAGGTTAGGGATGCAGTGCACTTGCAGAGCTGTAAGGGAAAGCTCTCAGGATGCCTGCCAGCACAGTCTCACTGTTGTGTCACCTTTTGAGCAAGAAATTGACCCCCCCCCAAAAAAAAAAGTCCTTTGTTTTCTCTGTTTCACCCATTTCTCGTGTATTTGTTTTCCGGACATTGTTACTCTTCTCTTTTAAACCCCACCCCCTGGTTTCCTCCCCTGACTGGACTGAGGAAGCATCTCTCTATCCTTTGTTGAAATCCTGCATACAAAAAAACCCACAGTATACACAGTTACTAAAGACTAAAATGTTTTGTTTTAATCACTGGGCATGTGATGCTCAACAGAGTAACTTCCAGGGTCAAGTAAATAGTTTCCATAGAATAACAGCTGGTAATGCTTGATCATATGAAACTGCTGAAAGTTGGAAAAAAAAAGGGCAACTCTGCTTACACTGCTTATTAGGCTGGTTTCTTTTTTTTTACGATTATGTGGTATATTTGAATTAGTTACACTTTACACTAAGCTTTTTTAGTATCGATTTAATTTAATTTGGGCTATACTTTTTTTTTAGTTTTTTTTTTTTTTTTTTTACTACAGGCAATGTTAGAGACACTAAGGGGTAGGTTTACTGAAGTGTTGCGCTTGTCGCAAACCAGTTGCAAACGAGTGGGAAGTGAAAGAGTTGGGTGAAATGTACTAAACAGCTACAATGCTATTTGAGACTTTTTAGACTTTGTGCAGCAGTTTTTCTTTATGGCTCAACCTTAGATGAATATGTCATTACGGGCGTTCCTGCATAAATTCGCAAAAATGGGGTGACGATAGTTATTATAATGCTATGTACTAAAGCTACTGGCAATTACGACATGTACAATTGCATCAATTTGTTAAGAACTTTTGAAAGTACGTTTTAAACAGTTGCAACTTTTTCTCGTGCGTTGCCAGCTGTGCTCAATGCATTTGAGGTGAACATCCAAGTACATAATTTTCACTAAAGTCAGGGTGTACTTATAAGCCTTGAAAACATATTTCTATGACATTTCTGGTTTCCCCAACATGTTGAGAGCAATAGACTGCACACATGTGCCACTAACCCCTCCAGCTCATTCTGAGCATCTGTATAGGATTGTTATCTATTTTGTGTTAATTGTCTAGGCTACTATGTAGACTAAGTTAAAAAATAATAATTAAAAAAAAATAATAATAAAACAGCTAAAATCATTTAGTTTCAATTAAAGATAATCTTTCATTCACATTGTACACCAATGTGTACAATGCAGCAGCATGATTTATTGTGTGTGGCTGGTAGCCTACAGGCTAAATTAAAAATAAAATGTGCAAGCTATTCATTCATTTGATTTTACTAGTGTACATTGTATAGGCCTACTGTACAGGTGTATATTTTTACATATTGTAATGTGTAGCCTACCCAAAACACATTAGTGTTATTTCTGCACAATGTTTTCCATTTAAAATGCATTGAGCACTATAAATGTATGTGTGTTATCTCAGAAATGAGTTTTAATCATAGAGTATTATCACTTCTGCACATGCATAGTTGGCATGCTTAGTAAGTCATTACATTAAGTAACCTTTAGGACTGTCTCTGAGCAAGCCTGTGAAAGGTGTGATTCTGTAATGCGGTCATTATAAGAATTAATATGGGTGCTCTTGGGGTATGCACCAGTATTTTCTTCCCCTCTGAAACAATGCCTTCAAAGTAACCAAGCTTTGCTCTCATGACTGACATGGTCTGAATGTTAACTGCATTCCTTCATGCTACCTCCTGAAGTAGGACATATGAAATGTAGTATTGAAATATCTACTAGGAACTACATTAACTTCACCAGAAAGATAAACATGGGTCATTGTGCTTCAGTGACCACAACTGGTCTGGTACCCTCCGAGTAAAGGTGGCAAAATGATTGCTTCATTTTAGCTGGTGAAGAGACATTGAACTTGACAGCAGGAATAAAGGTTGCCCATTGATCTCAAGTCCCCCGGAATGGTATGCGGATTGCAGCAGTGAATAAGGCATTTCAGATTACTGTAAATTGAAATAAAGTAAATGGACACAGTATGCACAGTTGTTTGATTTTACAAATATGCATTTCTCTGTCGTTTGAAGGCTATCATCACATGTTCAGGTTAGCTTAGCAGTCCACTTACACTAGTTTGTAATTGCTCAACAGAAGTAGTGTTTTTTTTTTTTTTTTAAATCAGTTAGAAGAATATTTCCATCCTTTTTAACTTCATAATAGATCATACTTAGATACTGATTTTTCTTGTATAGACATGAGAAATAATTAGGAGGATAACCTTTTTGTTTTAAATGTGATTGCAGGCTTGTTCTCAGTGCAGTCTCAGATTATTTTGCTGCAATGTTCACTAACGACGTACGTGAGGCAAAACAAGAAGAGATCAAAATGGAGGGTGTGGATCCAGATGCTCTTAAAGCTCTTGTACATTATGCATATACTGGTGAGTGCTAATCAAATGTTTATGACATGAAATGAATACACATTTCAAGTAATAAGTAAAGTACAAACGCAGGAGCTATAAATATCTGTAGATGCCACTGGCTCTTGTGTTATTGGATAGGAAATACTAATGTATTTGTAGTGTTAGTATGATAGATTGATTGGTTCGAAGTAAACTCTTGCAATGAATCATGCTTTTATAAAAGCCTAGCACAAATATTAACACAAGCCCACTATAATTTACAAACAACGTATTGGTTTTCAGAAAGGGAGCAACTGGAGATTTATTTTTACAAATTCAACCAGCCATTATTTATGTCCTTCCTTTGAGTATAAACAATTCTTAACAGTTTCAGTGTGGGATACTAAATCTTCCTGGAAAACATGTCCAGATTTATTATAGCTATGATTGCACATAGGGATGTAATGGAGCAACTTTAAAAGGGCCGCTCAGGAATTTCAGAACATCATAAAAGGCAGGACCCCCAGCCACTGATGTCTCCATACCTCAGAGAGTGGCCCAAAGCACAAGCCCAAAGTATATATAATCTGGCTATTGTTTTGATAGACCAGACGATAAAGCTGGATTTCCAGTGCAATAAAACCCATTTTGAACATCATTCTTGATAAGAATGCTGTTCCAGGGATTGCCCCCCCCCACCCTCTGGAGGTAGGTTCATTCAGGTTAGTAAAGTGTCTGCATTGGGCAGTGGAATCATACCTTATGTCTTTGATTAGACTTAACCCTATGATCGATGTCGGTGTACCATAGGTATGTCTAAACTAACATAAGTCATGTAGGCTTCAAAGTTTACGAAAGTCTATGATATTGATAGACTAAAAGAAATTCTTAAGAATTCATGGTCTTAACGTACCTTTAGACTTAATTTTTTTTTAGGACTGAAACCATAATTAACAGGACCACTCGACTTTGAGCCTGAATTAGTTACTCTGTTAATCAATGAGTCTTACTGTAGACAACAATCCACATAGAGTAAGGGCGTCTGTCATGGCAAGGCATTAGACAGTGGGGAAACACATTCTAAAAATGTTGTTTTATTTTACTGTTATGCTATGGAAAAAAAAAAAAAAAAAAAAACTTCTGTAAAGTATAATGACCACATTCATTACACTGTTGTTGTTCCAAACTACCAGCACGCCTTATACTTTACTGATGAATTTACATGGATATCAAATCTCTCCCACATCCCAAGACCAATGTTAACGAAACTTTGATGTTTTAACATTTAGCATAAGACTCTGCTATTTTTAATACTGATATAGGTGTACTGGAGCTGAAAGAGGAGACTATTGAAAGCCTCCTTGCTGCAGCCTGCCTTCTTCAGCTTCCCCAAGTGATTGAGGTGTGCTGCAATTTTCTTATGAAACAGCTGCATCCCTCCAACTGCTTAGGAATCCGATCATTTGCTGACGCACAGGGATGCATGGATCTGCTAAATGTGGCTCACAGTTATACTATGGTAAGAATATAACTATAACTATCTCTCTCTCTCTCTCTCTCTCTCTCTCTCTCTCTCTCTCTCTCTATCTATATATATATATATATATATATATATATATATATATATATATATATATATATATATATATACACTACAGTAGTGCTTATTTACACAGCAGTGGTATGTTATAAATCAGTACATGGTGTATAGGTGTCTCACTGTATATGCAGTGCAGTTTGGGCTGCTCAAACTTTGTGAAATGATGTAACATGATAAAAATGTATAATTTTGTAAGGCTTTACTTTACTGTGATATTCAGTATTAATAACACATCCCACATGACAGTTAATACACATTTAAGAAGTTGCTATAAATATGGTGATAGACTATTGGTCTACAGGAACACATCTGATGCTACACTCACATAATATGTCTCTTCAGGAATGATTGGTTCTCCTGTAGTACATGCTGTAGAAGATCACAAAGGTAGTTTAGCCTAGCCATGGTAATTCCACTCACTTAATATCCTCTGTGGCTTATGGAAATAAGTGTAAAGTTGGCAGGGTTGGGGTTAAATCTGCCCCTGCCAACAATCACAGGTGTGAACATCACCCAATTAGGTAATTGAGTGCTAACTGGTGAGTGGCCACCTGTATATAAGGAAGACAAAATTATTGTGTGGGGAAAAGGGAGTTAGGTGAGGGGAATTGTTTGTATACTGTGAACCTTTTTTTAAGAACCTTTAGTGAATATTTATGCCAGCCTAAGGGTAAATGTTTGGTGTTTTGTTTAAACCATTTGTTTTGGCTCCCATAACAGTTGATTTGTTCCTGTGTTTGTTTCTTAATAAATATGTGTAGCAGCGCTTCACTGCAGCTTCTGTCTCTGAGTCCAATTCCTGCCAGTACCGTCTTTTGCCACAGTGCCATACTGTCACACCAGCTTTAACCCCATCCCTACCAAGTTTACACTTGTTTACATAAGCTGGGGTTTTGCCCTGCCACATCCTCCATGAAATACTCCCTGAAATTCTGAGGTGAATATGTAAGTGATGTCGAGCAATCATATGCCTTCATTAGTGTTACAACTTTTAATGGATGCAAAATTAAACATTATGGACTTTATAGACTCTAACTTAAAAGTTCAATGCCAAGTTTGGTATTATGTGCAACATATATGTTCTATAAAAATAGAGCATAGTTCAACAGGAAATGTTTATCTAAAAACTGGCAGGAGGATACCAACTTACATCAGTGGTGTGAATACAAACAAGGAAAACGTGATAATGTCTCAAATTACTAGCAACTCTAAAGATGACACTGAAGAACAAGTGAGGAAAAAACATCTGAAGATGCCTGGTTATCTGTTAAAGGACATCTGTAGAGCCTGTTTACAGCACCAGCTGCCTTCCAGAGTTCAAAGTTTAATCAAATCAGAGTAAACAAAGTGAGAACTTCCTGTTCAATCACTTCAGTCATTGCCACAGATTCTTAACAATTTCCTGGCCCAGTATCTTTCACAAACAGATAAAGCATACTCCTATAAACAGCAGGCTATTTTTGTAAAGCCAAATGGATCAGGTTTCCTGTTCCTATTTTGCCCACATAAAGTGTGGGACAGAAGGATGTAGATTAAAAAAAAAAAAAAAAAAAAAACATTTGAGGAGGGAAAAAAACTGTATACTAGAAAGAAACCTCTTCAGGAAATTAAATATCAGCCCCACAATAAACTACAGGTAGAGTATAACATGATTCTTTATACAGGTAGAGTATAGCAGGTTTGGATGTAGATCCAAACCATGCAAGTGATAAGAATATCTGGTATACTTGCAGGCCATTAGATTAGTAAAGATTAGTATTGCTGTTAGTTTGAGCTGTTGCTGCACAAATCATTCAATTAGGTGCGCAACAATCGAGTTACTGTCAAAAGCTGATTTTCAAGGCAGGGAAATATCTGTGACTTTGTCATCTATGTCAAAGTATCAAGCAATCAATCTGTTTCTTATATAGCACATTTTGCAATGAATCACCTCAAAGTAGTATACAAACATTAATAGTATACAAACAATTTTGATAAATTAGTAAAAGATAGCCTTTCAAAGGTCACAGTCCTTCTACTGTCCAATTACTTTCCACAACGTTCCCAGAAACATTTTTAATACCTGCTCAATATCTGGAAATATTAACACTTGCACCATCTAGAAAACATCATATATTTTGTAGCATATTCATTTTAGAGTGTGTTGCAGAGAAATAGCTCTGTCCCTGTTCCTAATGAAATAATTGTGGTTAATTGGGAACAGCCACATCCTTTAAAAAGAGATCCCAAAGCTCCATTACAGAGAGACTACCAAGGTGCTGGGAACAGAAAGAGAGAGAGAGAGAGAGAGAGAGAGAGAGAGAGAGAGAGAGAGAGAGAGAGAGAGAGAGAGAGAGAGAGACTTGTGTGAGACTGTGTTTTTGTTTAGAATTTTGACTTAAGAAAAATAAACTTGGCAGTTCTTCAGTCTCCTTTCTGGCTCCTGATCACCATAGAAACCTCGCCACTCTACCACAGAGTGCTTATGCGGAAAGATACATACAAAATGAAAAACTGTTCAAATACATTTTAAAAAAGAAAATTAATTTTGTTGTAACATTGAAGTAAAAAAGAAATAAGACCTTTTTCTAAGGTCCCATTACCCAAATGGTCCGTGATGCCCTATGGTGACGGGTCTTATTACTTTTGTATATTACATACTGTTTATTCTTATTCTGAAATAAATTGCACTATTGTATGTAGAAGTATTATACATACACTATTGCACTATTGTATGTATAAGTTCAGAAATATGGTGTAGTGTTCAGCAATATGGTGTAGTGTACAGTATAGCAAGATAAACCTATACTTTTTACAAAGAGTAAACCAAAATTTGTTCCATTAGTTATTCCCTGGGGGACATCATTCACTGAGCTTTCTTCTGACTATATCAGTGGGAATGACCTCCTGCATATTCAATGGATTATTTTCCATAATGTATTAAAATGTGAAGACCCCCCCCCCCCCCCCCCCCCCCCCCCTTTAATAATTAAATATATCTTGGTTTGTGTTTAGGAACACTTCTTGGAGGTAATACAGAATCAAGAGTTCCTCCTGCTCCCTGGTCCTGAGATAGTTAAGCTTCTAGCAAGTGATGATATCAATGTGCCCGATGAGGAGACTATATTCCAGGCTTTGATGATGTGGGTGAGACACGATGTTCCAGCCAGGCAGCAGGAGTTGGGGCTTCTGCTTTCCTTCATCAGATTGCCGCTGCTGCCACCACAGGTATGTGTACTCTATTTCATGAGTGTGGAGGGGGATGTCCTTAGATTAAAAATTCTACATGAAGAAACAGATAAACAAACCAAGATATGAATGCATGTATCTCAAAGATACCTATTGCCATTTTGTTGATAGGCTTTGTATTAATGCATTGCATTGCATTGATGGTAGAACAAATAAAAATCTTTGATAAAAATCACAAGAATGATTTAGGGACAGAGGGTATATGGTCTTTAGTGTTTGTGGTTTAATTGTTTTCCAACTATTTGATATTAGCTGCCTTTAACTGTGAAGAATTCACAGTCCATGGCCCGTGGTCTATTAGTTGCTTTTGGTAACTGTTTGAGATTTACAATGTTCAATAACCAAATAGCATCATATTCATTATGTATTTATGTACAATATTTGTCTAGCTCCTGGCTGACCTGGAAAACAGTAAAATGTTTGCTGATGATCTGGAATGTCAGAAACTGCTTATGGAAGCAATGAAGTACCATCTGCTACCAGAGAGAAGACCCATGCTGCAAAGCCCCAGAACTAAACCAAGGAAGTCCACTGTTGGAGCTTTGTATGCAGTGGGAGGCATGGATGCTTCCAAGGGTAAGTTAAAACAGTTCACAACAGTTGAGAGTTTGTTGTGTTATTCAATGAGCAGTCAATGCAAGAAATGAAATCACCCCTGGCTTATGTGCCATGTGAGGATTATAAAGGCTTTTCTCTGTGATCAATGTACAGTTTATTTTACATTTGTATATGATTAGATAATGACACTTTTTAAAACGTCTTCTTAACCTATAACATATGCAAAACACAATCCTTTAAGTGCAAAGAATCGCTATCATTAAATATGGAGTTCCTCTATGTAATGTATTACTTTGTGGAACAGCCCTTTTTATTGTAGTATATCATTGGTAATGCACAGTAAAGCACACTGTAGCAAAGAACAGAAAATTATAGCAAAGAATGGTTAGAAAAACAGGTAAACTAGTGGCATAACCTATTCATTTTGAAGATATGTGGAAGCCATCACAAGATGTTTATACATGTATTTTAATTTTAAAAATACATCTGTTACCATACTAGATTAAATAAAGCTCTCCATACAGGTCGTTTTTATTAAAATAGTTCACTCATATTTCTTCAGGTCAATTTGACTATCTTTTAAAGTAAAAAAAAAAAAAAAAAAACACAAAACAATGTCTACTATTATAGACATATCTAATTAAAATTCTGAGTTAATTGCTTTGACTTTGAGGAAAAGGCCATTGCAAGACATAGCCTTGGCATGCAATTTTTCAGGACTATGAAATGAAAGCTAATTAGACCTATAAACAAATTTGCTTTTACCATCAGTCAAAGTAATAGTTTGGGTTGGATTAGAAACTAACTGGTTGATGTTTGAAATTTTTTCCCCCAGAAAGTAATTACAGTAGCACTCTTTTCAATTTTGTGATGCATAGGAATACATTAATGTTTTTATTATTACTTTTTTTTTTTTTTGCTGTTTTCCTTTTTGATTAACTGTATCCAGGTAACATGCATACAATAAATAGATACATATACTGTTGTTGGTCCAGAAAATATTCTGATATACAAATATCTGTACTGGGAGCTACCTTAGTTACTATTATGAAACTAATGATAAGAAACACTGACCTAATAACTTGCTGCTTACAGCATCTTAAATGAAAGAAACTTATTGAAATGTCACCTAAAATGAAGAACATTTAAAAAAAAAATGCAATAAATTATTAAAATCTAAAAAGTGTCACAGAGGACAGAGATTTTGCAAAATAAAGATAATATCAAGGATAATCCTATGGAAAACTGTATTTGGTTCTTATCACTTGCTGATGATAAGTTGAAAAAAAAAATGTAATTTATTGCAGACATATTCATTTTGTGATTCGGTATTTTCTGGGCTAAAGCTATACAAGATTCAAATACAAATTGCAATTCAGAGATTTATTAAATAATAATTATTGGTTGGATTGGCCTCAGAGCTGTTAAACTAACCCCAATGATCTACCCGGAGGTTTAGTTCAGGGGTCCTTTACACTGTGTGGTATGAGCATATGGATGGGAAATACTTTAACACTGATGTTTTAGGGGTTTTATGGATTGTCAGTGATTTCACATAAGCAGTCAATCAGGACTCTGAAAATAACATACAAGTCTCTATTAACTTGTTAAAAATTTAAAAAAGGCTTGTCTACCGTTTAAATCTGAGAGTAGATGCAATTCCTAGTCTTCACTGAGATGTTGTGCTCATCATCAACAGCCTGGTCACCCTTCCTTGGATTCTGCTGTCCTTCTCGCCCAAAATACTAGATATATTACATAGTTATAGTACGTATCTTTTTTCAATACCGAACAGCAACAATCTAGTACAGTGTAGGTATTGCATTATAATTCAGAAAGGTTCTATACCAATACTTTAAAATAACACCTCACAAACACAATATTATACATCGTCTTTACTATTTAAAGGAAGCTTGTTGACTTTCATTGATTTCATTTTTACAGGCGCCACTACAATTGAAAAATATGATCTCCGTACAAACACTTGGATACAAGTGGGCACAATGAATGGCAGGCGGCTGCAGTTTGGAGTTGCAGTGATTGACAACAAGCTGTATGTTGTGGGAGGCAGAGATGGACTGAAAACCTCTAACATGGTTGAATGCTACAACCCAGTAACCAAAGTGTGGTCTGTAATGCCACCAATGTCCACACACAGGCATGGATTAGGTATGTTGCTTCTCTCTAACATCTCTTTATAGTAGGTTATGGTACATTATAAAACTTGGATACAGCCTCAACCAGTCAAGATGCAGTATTTAAGCTTATTATTTGACCATTTATATGCACGTGGTACAGAAATAATCTTTGGTTAACAAGGTTGTATTTGGGTTAAATGAATACACAGGGGGAAGATATTACAATCTACTATCACCAGACACTAGTTAAATGCAATTTATTCAGCTGTTTATGTAGTAAACATAACTGTACAAAACTTATTTCAGCTCTTCACAGCTGTGTGTAAAGGCGTACTCTTATGCAGTTGTCAGTTGGTCCCCAACATTTCTAATAAAGTGTAGAAGATTACAATATTTTTTGACAAAACCACTGAAATATCAGACTTTTCTTGTTGTAAACTGAAATTGGCACTGGGTATGTGTGATGTTGCAACTTATTATGACAGCTAGTAATAATGACAGTTAATGTTTAGTGTAACAGCTTTTGAATTGTGAGGTCTCTGGGCCTTGCCTGTGTTTGACTAATCCACAATTTTGAATTACATTTATTTCAAGAGTCCATTGTTCTAGTTTGGAAAGACTGGTTGGAGGCTAAAAAATATTTTAAGATGTGTCACAAAAGGTTGTATTTTAACATTCTAATTCCAGTAAAGCATTTATGGTATCATCTTGATTGGCAATTTAATTATAAGAACCCATCAACATACTGCACTAATTCCAAAAAGCAAACCTAAAATGAACTAGATGGATAATTAATCTGTGCAAACAAATGAAAACAATGTGTAAACAAAACAAGTGCAAACAAATGCAAACAAGTCTGTTCACATAGTTGTGCTGCTGTCAGCAGAACAGATTATCCTCAAATTAATAGCACCAACTCTTCAGCTTTTATTCAAAAAGTTTTTCCTATACAAATTTAATTCTTACTAATTCAAAAAACTAATATTATTGACACAATTCATTTGAGGATCATTTGACTCTAAAACAGACTATCCACCCACTATGTGTTGACCTTTTTCCAAGAATAGTATCACCAAACCTCCTCTTTATTATGAATGTACTGTATGTAGGCTTTATTTTTCAAAGTGTATCGATGTGAGTGCCATGAAGTGAATATATGAATTTAGAAAACAATTGAGTGCGAACAGCCAACCAGCTTCCAGATCTAGTAGCCTTCGATTTTGCATAGATGCTCGCTGGAACGTTGAAGTGCTTAACTGTGAATGAAATTTTAAATCAATCCGTGCACACATACCAGCGTTTTCCCTTAACATTCTAATCTACAACTAATCTTATAATATAAAAATCTACATAAACATTGACACTTTCCAATGCTGATCTAGAGACAAGGAAATTCATGTCTATGACAGGCCACCATAATGAAGGCTCAATTCACAGCTACTGGACAGCAAACCAACAGGAAAGACACCATTGGTCAACAATTCTGTCATAAGCTGGATACAAACAATGCCCTGCCTCAAAACCATCCAGTCAAACTGCCAACCCTGTTTCAGTCCTTTCCACACCAGCTAATCCACTCCCTTCCAGCTTGAGTGATGCCCCCCCCGCCAACAACAAGTTTCGAGTCCGACTCAGACTGATATGTAAATGTATACAATAACACCTTTTTTAAATGTCCACATACTCCTTAAGAAGAGACTTTGGAAGTGGAAATTTGAAGAAACAGGTGTTATTTACATATTGGAGGAGTCTGACAAATAGACTGTAGCGACATGCCAGTTTCCAATGCTTGACTCCATTTCTGATGTAAAAAATTAGTTTTAATTAGCATGGAACGGCCCCTTGAAGTAGAAACACAAACGTGACAAACGGAAGGCTTGTTGTTGATTGAAATAATTCCTCCTCAGTATTTTGTGGAGTGGAAATGTCTTCACGCAAAGGGTGGTCAATATGAAGTCATCGGCCACGAACTATAGTTCAAGGGCTATGCACGTGCATACGAAGCCAGCTTAAATCTGTGCTCATGTGTAAACGGGTGGTTCGGATGATGGGAATCTTTTAATTTGATCAATCTTAAGACAACTCAGGTCCGAGCTGTAAGTGCAAATGCACCTTGTGATAGGGGGTGTGGGTTATCCACTGACAGACAGGAGGTGACATTGACAATGGCACTCAGGAACACAGGATTTATTTCATGAAATGCACATGAAAAAGCAGGTGACACTACCAGCAATGGTAGCAGGGGACTGCAGAAAAGGCAAAAGAAAACACTGGAAAACAAAAAGGTGCCACGAATACGGTGAGCGCTAGTTTGCAAATCAATGGAGGTCCTGCTTGCACAACTCCCTATACTTTTACATGGGATTTAAAAACCCTAAACTGACTGTATTCCTGACACAATTATATACACCCTGACCCCAGTTATACAAACTGTCATCGGAAGATTCTGTTTTTTTAATCTTTGTTGTCTGAGAAGCATGAACAATCTCAGTCCTGAACTCCTGGCTTTGCAGCAGCCCGAGGTCTGTCAGCTCACCCTTTTTATCACGAGACACTATACCAGGACACATGTGCCTGCTGGTTAGGGATCCGCAGCTGGTCAATCACCATATGCTTATCCTAGCAACCAAGCACAGCAGGTAGGATGCCCAGATGGAGTGTTGGGCTCTCTAAAAACTATTTACTATTATATTTTACTATTTACAACAAACCCAGAACCCCTAAATGAAAACAAAACACAAAACACACTTTTTTTTCTCTCATGTGCAAAGGCACATTTGTATTACTTGAAGATTTACAGCAATCCAAACAGGAAGAACCTTCTATCATGAATACTGTATAACCACAGGGAAGCATAACATGGTACTGGAACTGTTTTTACCTGTCTTTAATTTATAATTACAACCCAGTGAAAACAAGACAAACAAAGCTGCTTGTTCAGCTTACATGCCACTGCTGTTTGTAAATCTGGAAGTGAGATGTACCTAGGTTGGAGGCCACCAGAAGCTTTGGAATATTTGAATAATGTGATCAACTTAAACAAATATATACCATATACACACGTTTCTTTAGGAGATGCTTTTATTTTTTCCTTTAATTCACTTTAAACTACAGTGCATATGTATTACACGTACAATTGGAGACCAACTTCATACCCACTAACACTCCCTTAATGTTCTTTCTGCTTAGGCCTTAATGAGCGACGTAGATGCCCTTACTTGGTAGATTAGAACAAAAAAATACAATAGTTATGTTTCATTTTCTGTTATTCTTATTTTATAATATAATGTTGGGGACCAAAAAAAGAGCATGTTTCATACTTTCAGGGTGGGGGGGAAGAGGGTGAAGAAAAAGAGATCTGATTTTGTGAGGTTGAGGTTTAAGATGATGCAAGTGCATCCAGGAGGAGATATAAATATGAGAGGAAATCTCGGAGGAGGGAATTAACAGGTGACTTTCATTTTAGAGCAAGTGAGGCTAATTACACTTTGGAACCCTTGTGACTGTCCTCCAGTATTTCAGACTTCACATTGTTATAACTTAGGAAATTAACAAATGGTTCCCACAGTAATTGTATTGTTCACTACTCAAGATGAAGCTTCCAACACCCCTGAAAGTTTGCCTAGATAAAAAGGTTTAAAATGTTCTATCTAATATAAAATAGAAATAGCGACTATTAACTGTGTTTTATTTTTGTTAAGGAATTGCAGTTCTTGAAGGACCAATGTACGCGGTTGGTGGACATGATGGATGGAGTTATCTAAACACAGTAGAAAGATGGGACCCTCAGGCAAGACAGTGGAATTATGTTGCCAGCATGACAACACCAAGAAGCACAGTGGGAGTAACAGCCCTCAACGGCAAGTAAGTGACTGAAAAAACAGCTTCAACTGAAGGTATAGTTTTAGTGCTGTAGGTCATACAGTAAATTAATTTCACACAATTTCATGTCCAGTCCAGAATTGGGTTTTTCAGGTTTCTGCCCATGACCCTGGCCATGACAGATTTTCAAACTTGACCACTAGTTTTCCCAAAAAGGAGAACATAAATGATAAAAGAATCACTCCTTAAACAACAATGAAATATTCTGCACTGTAATTAAATAATGGATACTTCACTAGGAATGTAGTGCTGAGAATAAAGTGGTTATTTTTTAATGAGTCATGATTGCCTTTATTCAATGTAACCTTTTATGCAGATAGTGATGAAATTTTAGTTCAAGGGCTTCTGTTTTAATTATCATATCAACAAGATAATTAGTGCATGAATGAAGATGAATTATAAGAGCAGATCAATAGTGCTGGAGTTCTGTGAGTGGGGTGCTCACAAGATCAAGCAGTGTGTGTGATGATTACAAAAAAGCCTGTTTATTTGCCTTCAAGTTTATTTATTTATTTATTTCAAAACTGAAACACTGGTATTACTTGCAGGAACAAAAAAAAAATAATAATTAAAAAAAAAAATAAGAGTAAGGCTAGGTTTGTTAATTCCAGCCTTGATAGCATCTGTTACAGTAGGTTTCTGTTCTCACTCTACATTGTCTCTGCTCTGTGGCCTCTCTCTGTTTATGTTCAAGTTAGGTGCCACTTTCAGGGCTTTCTTTGTGAATGATTGCTTACAAAAGAAATGGGCAGAGGGAACAGCAGGTCTGTGAAGTCTTTTGTTAGAAAGCCTGTATCCTTTGTTGTTCCTTAAAGAGAGTCCTTTGTTGTGTCTGAAAAATGAAAAACAACCAGCATGTGCTTTCCCTGAAAGAGAAGGCACAGGATATAAAGGTTATCTCCAGTCACTGGCAGTCCTGAAAGCAATTTGCATCCGGGTCAGGATGTGACCTCTGACAAATGTGCAAGATATTTCCTCTTCGCTCACTGTGTGACTGACATATGGTATTCCAGTCGATTTTGCCTTCATAATGAAAAAACGAGGATCGTTGTCCTTAACTTGTGCAAAATAAACTACTCATGCATATAGCCTCCCCCCTAATGAATGTGGTTTGTCCATCGGGTGATCAATCCCATCAAAACCCTAGAAATGAATTTGTGATGAATGTGTTCACCAATATTGCCTATATATATTTTCTGTTCTAAAGTAATCATTTTATTTACACCATTCATTCAAATGTAATTCTATTCTTTTGTCAGAATAATTATTAATATTAAAAATATTCATTTTGTATGCTTCTAGATTATATGCAGTTGGTGGACGGGATGGCAGCTCTTGTTTAAGGTCAATGGAGTGCTTTGACCCTCACACCAACAAGTGGAGTATGTGTGCACCTATGTCCAAACGAAGAGGAGGAGTCGGAGTTGAGACCTACAATGGATTTCTGTACGCAGTCGGCGGCCATGATGCTCCTGCTTCAAACCACTGCTCTCGTCTTTCAGACTGCGTGGAACGGTAATAATCGCTGTGTCCAGTTCCACGTGTGTTTGGGATGTAAAAATGTAAAATGTGTGAGCTGTTGGTTTTGGCTAATGTCAAGATAAGTACTTATACGAACATTACTAATTTGTGACTCGTATCTGGTTTGAATTTCTAATATTTTTGTCCACTGAATTTACAAAGAGGTATTGCAAAATGTGTAATCCTTTCATTAGCTAGATTTGTCTAGGGCTTTAAATAATTATATATTACCTGCTTCTTACAGTTTTGTTATGTCTTATAATTTGTTTTTAATTATAATTTGAAGGAAATAGCTGGCCAAAATTGCCTTGATTAATTTGTTTTCTGAGAGACAAAATTGAGTTGCTGCACTTCAAGTAACCTTTGTAATCACTACATTTCCCAAGGATATCAGTAGGAATGAGATGCTTGTTTTAGCAATTAGTTTCTGCCAGAGGGTTTTTCATAATAACCAAGTTCTTCACCTGGGTGTGCTTTGTCTCTCTGAAAGCAGTTATGATGGTATAAACTATTTCATTTTCAGTGTCTGAAGAAACGGTAATTAATGCAGTTTCTGTAATAGTCACAGCACATTCTTTAATGCCGTTTACCAATTGAAGAATATAAAATGAATGTAATCTTATTTTGTAGCATGTTAATTGAGATCTATTTTAATGATTGGAAAAAAAAGGATCTAAATATTGCCAGCCTTTTACACTATACCAGTCTCCTTGGTGTTTTTCCTCAGGAGAAATGCATTTCCATCACTTAGCTCAATACAAATACAGTGGGCAGAGGTGAAGAGTGGCTTTGCGATTATGACACCCAGCCTATAGGGCTATTGATTTGACTACGCCACCCCTTAATTATACCAGGAGTACGGGGAGCTCCGAGTTACCAGATCTCATATTGTGATCCCAACTTGAGTCCCTTCCAATTAAATAAAATAATAAAACAGGAAATGTACATAGTTTACACCCTGCCTCACACAAGCAATAATATTTATTAAAATAGAAATTGTTAAACAAATGAATGTTTGTTTTGTAGTACAGTTATCTTCTTTGCTAACTAACAGCAGTCATTATTTGCTACAGTAGATCCAGCCTAATAGAAAGCAAAAGTTTGTAAAGCACAGGAACATCAAGGCACCCCTCTCAGATGCTACTGCTCCTGGAGAGAAGTGCTCAAAAACAAGACAAAGAAAATACAATATGTGTTTCAAATGAATAGAACTAAATAATAATAAAACAATACAAGTGCCAACAAATCTGAATTGTCCTCAAAAACCAAATCGCGAATAACTAACACTACACAAACACCAGGGGGCAGTGTGATCCGAGGGAGGCTGAATAGACTTCCAAGCTTTCGTTCAGTTTTTTTTTTTTTTTTTTTACAAACATAATATTGTAACATTAGATAGTTAAAGCTTTTGTTTTTACCGCAAAGGGTTGCACTCAGATTTGTTAGCATACAATATATTAAACACAATTAGTGTAGTATAGTCGAGTCATGCAGTTGCTTTTTTTTTAGAAGCAAGCACTAAACACCAGATACAGTAGGCTACAAGAACTAAACACATTCAAGGCAAAGCAAACACTAAAGCAAGAGGCAAATACCGAAATCAAAAGCACAACAAAAACAAACAATAACCAAAAAAAAAAAATGGAAACAAAACAGTGGTCAACACATCTCCTATAAAAGAGAAACAAACATATGCGTGACCACAAACAAAAAGCATACAATTCAACAGTTTACTTAACCAAATAAACATACCTCTCATTTCATCATACATATTAAAAATCAAGTAAAGGGTCTAAAAAATTTAAAACACAAGAGAACAATCCATACATTACCTTGGGTGAACCGAAACAAACAGTCTCCTTCAGGACTCGTTCACCCTACTAAATACAAGAACACTTAGAAACAAGACAGATTGGCACACAAATAAACAAAGCGGGAGAAATATATCTTTATCTTACCATTTACAGTAGCAGCAGGGAGACCAGAAGCAAACCAAAGCAGTCTTGATTCACTAAATCAGTAATGCACAACTCAGGCCATGGAGGGCCAGTGTCCCTCTTGGTTTTTGTTCAAACCATACCCTGAATTCGTTATTTGGACAAATTAAGCTTCTAATTAGGTCCAGTAAAGTACTTGGGTGCAGTTGGAATAAAAACCTGCAGGGACACCGGTCCTCCAGGACCGAGTTGTGCACCACTGCACTAAATTAAACTGCCGTGTATTACATAGAGGTACGCAAATTGATAGGAATGCCCGGCAATAATTGGATTCATTGTAGTAATTATTAAAATAGTCCCACCTGCTACACTATGATCTATTGCTGTTTGTATTACTAAAATACACCACAGTAATTTAAAGACCTGTAACGTGGTACACATTTGTATAAATGGGCTGCCCCTCGCATTAGTGATTTGTTTTCCATGCAAATTGATTTCTGTGTTCTGCAGTAGTTAAATGTGGTATTTTGTGGGCAGCAAAAGCTTATTCATGTTCATATTGTGACTAGTCATGTTTTTTCTCTGGTCGATTTCTATCAATAATTTAGTCATTCTACACAAACAAAACAAAGAAAGGCATTTCTCTTAACGAGCACTATGAGAGTCAAAATCAGCTTTAGTAATCAGTTTCAATATTAGTATTGGGACAGCTGTTTTTTTTTCTTTATTCTGACAAAAGCGAGGCCGCTTATGGTACACTCAAGGTAGGGGGATGTCTTAAAGGCCATGGCTAATAGTGATTGTTAAGTGTCCTAAATGTTACAACATACTTTCTGTTATGCCTACAGTAAAATAACAAATTCTTTCATCGGCCATCAGTATGTTTTAGAACTTCAAGGTATTTAGATTTGTATTACAAGTTATTGATTAGTGTGTAACATTAGGTGGTTGTTCTTTAAAACCAACAAGTGGATCACATCTAAATATATCCAAATCTTTCTTAGGATTCTGCTTTTCTCACTTTACAAAAGTTAGACCTGCAGTATACTATAGAGACTCAGTACTTAGTGTTGATGCCAGTGCCACTATTTAAGTCACGATGAGGCACTCCCTGGGCCAGATCTTATAAATTTTGGTAGAGCTAGACTATGTCAGTAGTATTAGCTCTATGCAGCTGGAACATGTTGGTTTTCCCTGCCTTGTTTTCACACACTTGAGTTCGATCAAGCTGACCACTGAGTTCCATGGGGAAAGAATGTGGTCACAGAGGCCCTCTGGTGGTGGTTAAGTTAAAATACCCAAATCAATATGCTTCTCTCTTTTCTGAGTATTACTGATTAATAAGACAAATAACAGAAAATAGATGAGGATGACTTTTGTTACATATTATATGTATATCATTTTAAGTACAGTTAAGTAAAACACATAATAAAACTGTATCAGGGTGACAGGTAGACTTATTATTATCTAAGGTACCAGTATGTCACATATTGTGCTAAAATCTTTAAAGAAGCGTATTTGTTTTCTTCATTATTATTGTAGGTATGATCCAAAGACTGACACTTGGACAACAGTGGCCCAGTTAAGCATTCCAAGGGATGCAGTTGGTGTGTGCCTGCTTGGAGACAGACTATATGCAGTTGGTGGATATGATGGACACACCTACCTGAACAGTGTTGAGTCATATGATGCACAGGACAATGAATGGAACACGGTAATATTACAGAACATATTAGTATGAAGCTTAATAGTATCTTCAGAATGATTTTTTCTGAGAGAAAGACACCTTTCTTAAAAACAAACTACCTTGTAAAGTATTGTTTATTCTCGAATCTGACTGGTATTTTTGACACAATTCATATCCAGCATATGACAATATATTTTATTAAATGTCAACATTGTTTTATTAATAATGTTATCTTACGCCTCTTCCTGACAAAAATGTATGTACCTACATTACATTTCAAGCTTCAGGCAGCACCCTTTGGTCTTTCATGTTATTTGTAGATATGATCTATCTTGTGTATGAATTAGTATGAATTTCCTTTGCATGAAGATTCACACACAACACACCAATACATAGCTCATTGCCATTTCCACATGGAAGACACACATGACTGGTTTATTCCTAAGCAACTGGGGCTAGCCGGCTAAACCAAATCCCTCAAACCAATCAATTCCCAAAGTTCTTCCCTTCGAGCCGCCACCTGTGTTTATATCAGTATATTTAGGGCTTGAAGTTTTAGGGTTTTACTTTAGATCACATGATCCCCTTTAAACCTATTTTAGTTAAAGCTGTTAATTACAGAACAATATGATTCTGCTTCCCTTAATTTGTATTTCAAACAAATTTTCAAATTACGTTAATTTCTCATTGCTGATCCTAATTGCATTTCATTCTTGCAGTCGCTTAGCTTATCGGTGAGCTTTTGTTATTGTCAGTCATTTAACAGAGATGTTATTTTTTATTAGGATGCAGTGACAGCATAATAACCACTAATTAACATTTAAAGGGAGATAGAGATTTGGAAAACCAAGTTCTAGCCACAAGTTTATTGTATAATTCTTTGCTTGCCACACATCTGGTGTAAGGGCTTGATTGCCATTTTCTTTCTTTCTTTCTTTCTTTCTTTCTTTCTTTCTTTCTTTCTTTCTTTCTTTCTTTCCTGCAGGAGGTGTCTCTCAACATTGGAAGGGCTGGGGCCTGTGTTGTGGTTGTCAAACTTCCATGAAGACGAAACCTTCTCTGAAACAAAAGGTCCTTTGTGCGACAAGAAAGCCTAAAGTCATCTTTTCTGTAACCAAGCACAAATGGTATCTTTTGTGATGGACTCCTGCTAATTTGAGCCATTACTTGATTCATATGGACAGAATCAAACATGTGGATTACATTCCTAACAGGAAAATTGAACAATTGTGAGCAAAGAGAACGTGACCAAATTATACCTGTTTTAGTTCATTTAATTATCTTTCAGTTATTTAACTTGAAAATGTAGACTATACTGTGTCACCAGGAACACATTTTAGAACAGTTGGCAAAACATTGGCGATAGGCTCAAGTTGTATCAAAAATTGTCCAACTTATATATTTTTTGAAAAGCAGAATACATATTTTTGATCTTGATTGAATTATAAGCATACTTTGATTATTTGCTGCAGATGTGTGCTCTTAACACCATTTTGGAATGCAAATGTGTGGCTAATAATTCAAGAAACGTAAAAGTGTCAACACCATAAAACTAATGAGAAACTCACTAGTTTAAACCGAGGACTTGGAAGTCCATTTAATTTGGAGCAAATAAACCACTTACAAATTCTGGCCAAAAATCTGACTGGCAATTTTTGGTTAAGGCAGTTGATATGCTTCATAAGACACATTGATTCTCCAATGCCACATACCTCTTTTTATTATGCTGTTTCCATTAACAGTATATTTTAGATCACAGCTGGTAAAGCTGATGTATGTGTTTTCAGTGTCTCTGTACTGTTAGCGGCTGTGATTTTTTTCCATAAAGTACATATTAAATTAAGAACATTTGAAAAGTTAGGCGCAAGAGGAGGCCATTTGGCCCATCAATGCTTATCCAATTCCTAGCAGTCAGTTTTTAACTGTGGTTCTGATTCTGGTTTCTGTTTCGCTTGACTTTGTGACTAGCATTTACTTTGTTGACTCCTGACAGGATTTTAAAGACTTTGGTTAGGTCTCCCCTAACCCTTGTAGCTAAATAGATTCAATTCCCTAAACCTGTCTTCAGGAGTCCTAACCTTTAGCCCTCAGAATTGTATTGTTGCTCCAAAACAGCTGTGTCTTTTCTAGTGTGAGGACCAGAGCTGAATGCAGTATTCTGGTGAGACTGTCACCAGTGCAACCTTGTAACCTCCCTTGACTAGTCCAACATTTTGACAATATGTTACGTTTGCCTCATTAATGGCTTCTCCACATGGCCTCAAATAAAAACGATTGCTGCTTACATTTTGTACACGTACTCTTACAATGAGATGACTGCACAATTCCTCTTTCAGTGCATGTTTTTTTGCAGATGCAGCAGTATTATTAAACAGTGAGTTAACCATTTGTGATTCATCAAATTGTGAAATAGAGGGATCACTGCAGCTAGTAAATTCGTATTACTGTAAACTGTAAAGAAGCTTATTCAAATGTATTTACCATAAATGTTACATTTTCACATCTCTCTTGAGAACACAAGACATTATTCCACATACTTTAAATCAGTTATTGTAATATAATTTATCATGCTACTAACACCTCATTTGCATAACTAATAAAACCTAGGTCTTAAATACCATATATCCACTTATAATTAAATGCTTCACCCATACCCATTTCTTATTCTATGCTTTTCTATGTCATTGTCATCAACTTAAGTCAGACAGATAGCTCCAATTGCTACTGACAGACATACTTGTATACTTTGTTTATTATAATATTTACAATTTAAAACATTTTGTGGATAGTGAATGACTTCCTCTTTGACACTAACAGACACAAGTCATATTTTATCACAGTAGTAGATTTGTACCTTGTCAGTGCTGCTGTGTGCATTTTAAAGGAAAACAGTTGTGTGTTTATATAAATAACAATGCTTTCAAAGACACTGTGAATATCTTTTTTAGTGATATGAGAGAAGAGATTCAAATTTCGTTTTATTAATGCACAGAAAAAGCCAAATGTGTTAGATTTTGAAGAAGAGCACTTGAAAACAAACAAACAAATGTGTTTAAGGTAATGATATATAACACAATAGGATACTTTGTAAACCTTATAAATAATTGTATATAGCAACATTGAAGCTACAGTGAGTCATGGACACATTATATTAAGCTGTTTTCAAGTTAAAGGTGACACATTTGTTAGCTCAATTACACCAAAGTCAGTAGTATATAATTTTTTGTACACACTTAGTTAAACTTTTATATATCATATTGATATTGTACAGTTATGTACATTTTTATCTTAGTCTGCTAACAACTACAATCATGTATGTAATCTCTCTCCTAAACATCTTGAAACGTATGCGTGTACTATATAATGTGATTCTTTAGTTATGATATGGCGGTTTACATTTGCTTTCCTCTATCATTTCGCTATTTATCTTATTGAATGATACTGCTTGTCACTGGGGAAAAAAAGAAAACAGTAAAGGTTAATATAATTTTTATTATACCTATTATGTGCCAATGTTGTACTTTTAGTGCCAGCATTAAAACCTGTCTGTACACAAAATAAGGGGGGGGGGGACTGGAAATGATAGGTACTGTTGATTTAACTGGAATGTTCAGTACAATATATCTGGTTCTGGTCCTAGTCCTAAAGCTGCCAGTTTGATAATGAACACATATGTTTTTAACTTTAAGTTAGAACCAGGCTGCAGACTGAGGGTCTTATCACCTGGAAGAGGCATTTACGAAATAAAGATGATTTAAAAACTGCTGAACAGTTTTAATTATATTAAGAGTTTTTGTATGGCATGCAATTCGACAAATAAAATGATTTATTCTCTAGAATGCATTAATTGTCAATGGTTATAATTTGGGTCTCTGTCTGGCTGTCTTGCACTTTCTGGGTCATTTTACCTGGAGAGTGAAACTGTCCTTGCCACTTTACTGACTTCTGTCCTGTCAATATCAGCTGCTTCCACTTCAGCCAATAACATGCTTTGACCCAGAAGACAATGTAATATTGGAGGAGCAGCCTTTCTTTAACCTAGTTTAGTCCCAGATGTCATGTTTTAAAATAAAATACATGTTTGATATAACCCATGCTTCTGTAAAAACTGCACCTTTTAGAATGATGTGCAAAATAGATAAAATATGTAGGATTATTAGCTACGGTTAGTAATAGTAATGGATTTAGCTATCTCAATATCTTTAGGAGAGTTATAGAAAATGGGTATGACAAATGGTACCCATAACGATAAACTTTGACCTAATATGGTAACCATTTTGTGATCTTGTGACTTTCTGGTTTTCAGACAATTAGCACCAAAAACTTTGATACTGGCTTATGTTAGGCAAACAATTGTCCAGAGGAGTAGAGAGACTAAAAGCGAGCTCCTAACTATTTACACAAATCTCTTGCAATTGTCTTTTATTGTTACATAACTCTATTCCTGATCAGTAAAGATCAATTAGTTAAACATCGCTGTTTTGATTTGTCTTTCAAATTTGTGCGACAAAGGTTTTCCAGAAGTAGGATATTTATTGTGAAACGCACAACGTTGCGTGAGTTACATTGGAAAATGTGACCTATATATATATATATATATATATAATATATATAATATATATCTATATATATATATATATATAAATTATTTCTGAGCAAACTCGTGGTGACCAATACAGAACGAAAATGCCTGAAATGTATCAATAATTCCAGAAATTGCCGAGCACCCTCCGAACGCTTACGCTTCAGTGATGTTTCAGTTTTAGTACACGACAAACAAGAAAATGGAGTCCAGTACAGAAACTGATAGTGATACTAGCAAGAGGTACTCGGATTACACGAAGATTCCCAAATGTCTGAAGATGGGAAAAATAGTAATAGTACCAATTTGAACTGGTAGCAAGGCCAAATGTTTATGGTGATAATGTGCCGGTGAGAAATCAACCACCACCACCATGCAGGCTTGGTAATAACGATTAGTAAGTAACGACACAATTTCAAGTGGTATCACATCAAGTGGAAGCTGTTATTTTAAAATATGTTAATTGCAGGATGAGATGTTAAGATTTTTTGTATTTATTTTTAGTTAGCGCACTTTTAAGTGCCAATGATAAAGTGCCTTCTGACAATTTGAATTAGATCACATCTCTGCCCATTTCACACATTTGTATGTTTACCATACGTAGCTAAGCAAGTGACAAAATAGAATGTTTAGTCTTGCTTTTTATAACCACACCCCTCCAGCTTCAGCCTGGGTAATGAAATAAATTATACTAAAATGTGCAGAACAGTGATCTACTCATATTGTTAAGATGGTTAATCATTATCATTTTAAAGGAGAGATTAGAAAACAATAGGTCAACTATGGCACAGACCCCTAGTTTTTGTTTGAGATATTAAAAGTGTACATTTCATGTATTTAACTACCTTACCCGGAAATACATTTGATTTATTTGCAGAACCCCATTGAAAATTGAACATAATTTTTAAAACTGTCGGGCGAGAAATGCTCTCCACAAATAACTAGTAGCTTCATTGAAGTCTTTTCTGTTCATTTGTACAAACTTGACCCACAGACGCCACAGACGATCCACAGACTAATGTTTTTGTACAGTATAGAGCAAAATACCTTCACCGTCTGATAAGCAAGCCCGATCCAATGGGCTTCTGCAGTACACAGCTTGTTTGTTCTCAGACTGACGTCACTGGCAGCAGTTGTCAGATCACGTTGTTTTTTGGTTGGGTCTCTCAGGAGATTCTTCAAATCCATTCTTGTTAGAAGTTAAGCAAAAAAAAAACAAAACAAAAAAAACATAAACAATTTATACATTCTGAGAAAGGTATTATAACATACTTTATTCATATGTTGTCAACAAAAAAAGTATTTTACATGCTAGTTACACTTTAAGCTATTATATAATTCTCTCAAGACTCTCCATTTCTTTATGCTCTTGCAGTTGAACCCCTCACTTCTTCTGTAGCAACCGTGGCATTCAGGGGTAAACCTGGAGTGGGGGCTTCATTCACATTCGAATCATTGCCATTGGCAGGTGACCTCCCATATTGACTGGGCCATTTAAAATAGTGTGGCAAGTCTGCAAGTCTTGTTTTTATACTTGCTTGTAAACCAAGCCATTAAACATTTAGAGCAGCTAGCAGTTTAGTACATCAATTAAACAATTCCTTATAAAAACATTTTACGAATACAGACATTTCTATTAAATTAACTAACAGTTGCCTGCCTGAAATACTTCTCCAGGTTTGAGGAACCAACGAACACAAGAATGTTAAAAAATAACAATTATCTGTCAGCACCCTCTAGTGGTGAGTATCAGACACAATTAAAATGAATGCAACATTTGGCCACACCTCTAGAAACCCTTTTTAAATACCGATAGTATTGTATGTTCAAAAACAATCAAAAGACAGATACACACCATTTAGTTCTCTATGTATTAAACTTTATTGTTTCTCACTGGAACAGACAGTAACAGTGGCTGTGTTTAAAATACCTGGCCTGACACTCGAACAAGCATTACAGTGATAAATAGCAAAAAAATCACTTACACATGATACAAAAGAAAGTAATGAGGATGTCAGATTAGAAAGGCCATATTGTATTATGATTCTGTTGGAATTTGGAAGGCTACTGAGTACAGGTGCTAGGTTTTGATTAAAATGTTGAGAATTCAATATTGGATCAACTGAACCCAAAACCACTCAGAATGTTTGCAAAAATCATTACATTGCTCATTGACCTTTATTTCCTCAAGTGTGAAGAAAGTCATTTTATAGCAGGCCATACATTACCTGAAGGTATAGTCAAGCTTTCTTCTGACATCTTAAAAACATTGCAGCCTTCAAATCAGCGCTGCCCCGAAGAGCATGGTGATCTGTTACAATAAATCTACACTGTTGTAGGTTTGTGTTTGTTTGTTTCATCCAGCTCCTATATACATGTACTCCTTTGCACAGATATATGCAAATGACTTATAATAATAATAATAATAATAATAATAATAATAATAATAATAATAATAATAATAATAGCAGGAGTGCCTCACAACACAGGTTTAATCATCCATTAAACTTCTCTGGAGTTACATACGGTAAAAGTTAATGAGAGTAGTATGTGCAATATGTCAATATGTCAATATGTACAATAGTTCTATATGAAGGAACACAACAGTGTGATGACCTTTGTTGACAAAGTTTAAACAAAGTTGAAATACCATTATCAAAAATATCAATATCAATTAATTTATACAGAAACTTAAATGAAATAAGTAACAACCATAGACAGTTAGTTCATAAATACATGTTTATGAACCTAAAAACTGTACATTTAGTCCTATAATCCCAACATTAACTATGGTGTTTTTGCACAGTTTTGAAACAATGTTTACTTGTTACCTTTTTTTATGAAATGTAATTTAACACAAGACATAATCTGTCAGGTGTAGGCAACAGTCATCAGCCAACTAACTTCCAATTACTTAATTTACAATAATATTTATTTTGTCTGGAGCAAAGTGTTCTTAAGAATGACTCATAGGGTCATTAATCATGAATACTGTTCCTTTTTAAACATCAACCATTTGTGTAGTGGTTGTGATAGTCGCACTGGCAGATCTGCTGTACTGCCATGCCCAAAGGAATTCAAGAAATTAGCCTGTACGGGAAATGCTGAACTTATTTTATAGCTGTGTCAATCCTAATAGTAACAACTAGAGGGTGCTAACAGATCATTTTTTGTGTTGTAATACAGTGTCTTGGTGTTCAAACAAATAAAGATACAACACCAATTACTTGCCTTGATTTCAACAATTTCTTCAACCTCCAGGGTTAATTTAACAGCAGTTTTTAAATCTTATACCGAATCTGAGCATTCACGTTCCATCTGTGGTTCCTGCTGCTTCCATCACCAGCACAGTAACTCATTGGGTATGGTCAGGAGTGAGGTACAGTCATTTAAATAAGTTACAATACATGTTTAACTACAGCATAGTAAAATGTGGCATAATCAACTGCATGTATTTTTTTTTTTTTGTATAATACAAATTTTATGTTAAACATGTCTTTCTTAAAATATAGATTGTTATTGTGAATGTCTCTTAATAAACCACTCCCTGACAGTTTATTAAATGCAATCAAATCATACAGAGATTTCCACCTGCTTACTACTTTGTTTAGATTAGACAGAAGTGCACATTGTCACCCTCTAAGTATATTATTAGTATAAATCTTATAAAGTCAGCAGCTGTTTTAAGTGTCATTGTTTTTTTTTTGTCTTGTTTTTTTTTTGTCCCTGTTGACCAAAGACATCTGTTTGCCACCTTTCTGAAATTTAGAGATATGAAAAAAAGTAATTATTTTAGATGGTGTGTCAGATGGTTAAAAGATATTGAACTGATAAAATGGTGACAATTATTATTTTATTTGTTGTTTGTTAACCCTTTTAGGGGTTGCACAAAACAGGGTTTAAAATGTACTAACAGGTTGGATCTGGTCATCCAAATGGGCAGTTTCCCTGTGATATTTGAGCTACTCTCAAGTGTATTTTAAGAAGAAATCTTTGTCAAACTTTTGTTGAAAATTAATGTACACATATGGAATACCCCAATTAAAATATATATAAAAAAAAAACAAAACAAAACAAAAAGAAAAACAACAACAGATATTTCACAATATTAAATTGAATGCCATGTTGGGGAGGTAACAATGCTGTGTACACTTAAGTTAGCCTAGTAAGAATGAAGTGTTTAATAAGGCTCTAACTTTTTAAAAGCCCAAGTTAATTAAACATGAATGAATGAATTTTACATTTACAGCTGCCAGCAGAACACTTTAAATTATGCCTTTAATGGTTTATTAAACATTTAGACAACCTTTACTTAACAAAATATTGATTAAGTATGACTGAGCCAAGTCAACCCAAGGCTAATTTTAGCAGGGCTTGGCGATTCCAACAAAGCAGAAGCTTAGTTTTACTGAAAAAGTAAATAATTAAAACAAAGATTAATTTGTTAAATAATTCCCATTGCCCCTAAAGCAGGATAAATAAATGATCCAACACACTGGAAAAAGCATAGTAAAACCAAAAGTATGGGGACGTGTAAAAAAAACATTATAAAAAATGTTAAGAAGAGCAAAAAGATATTTTTTCTGCATTTTTGTACATTTTTCACCTTGTGGGTTGTAATAGTGTATAGAGGGAGTCTGAGAGAAAAAAAAAAATGACACCAAAGTTTTGGTGCTTCTTTCATTTGTTTAGTGTGCAAGGTAATCAAACATGCAATCTTCAGGTGTGGAAAAGTTATTGCCCCCTGTGACAGAAATATGAGTTCTGGTGATAAATCTTCCTCCCGACCTGTGAGGGCGCTAAAGAACAAGAGGAGAAGTATCTGGAAGGGCTGGCCTGACAATTCGTTTCCGGGACAGGGAAGTGGGTCAGCCTGGAAAGAAGCAAGACTCTGTGGTAAGACCGTATTGATTTGAAAGGTAAACGCGAGGCAGCTGCAAGTAATAAGGCAGCTGCAACCATTTACCTAGATATCATGCGGGATTACATATAGGGGCCAGGGTAACGCTGATCTTTTCCTTCGTTTGAGTAAAAGCTCAGCAGAGAGAAGGACCGAGAGAAGAGCTCTCATGCAGAAAGTAAAAACAAGTTTGTGTATTGTGTTTTGTGTTTTGTGTTTTGTCTGTTTTGTAATTGTCTGCGTTTTGCACCACCAGACAGTTAACACCTATCCAGAGCTATCGACCAGGGTCAGCACGATCCGGATCACCACTGCACAGAACAGTCACAACATTCATGTGTCTTCACGCACCACAAGCACGTCTGCACTCACCCAGGACTGGTGACCGTGCGTTCGTTTTTTGTTCGGGACTGTGCCCTGCTTTGTTATCCCTGCGCTTTACACATTGTTGTGTATAGCCGGGGATTTATTATTTTACGGTCACCAGACCTGGATTTTAAATAAAAGCACCTTTGCACTGGAAACTGTTGTCTGGCTGTCACTCCTGCATCGCATCACCGCTACACCTGTTCCCCTCCACTAGCCACTTTGCCACACCCCCCTAGTTAACTCAACCCAATTAAAGGGATAGTTAGGGTCAGCTGTTTGAATACTTTGGTTAACAATCAGGCATGATTTGGGTCAGCCCTGCTGAATATAAATCTGACTAACTTTGGCTTTTACCATCAGAGCGAAGTTGTCAGCACACAAACTCTAAAGGCACATCATGCCATGATCAAAAGAAATTCCTGAAGAGCTCTGAAAAAAAGTTGTTGATCAGTCTAGAAAGGGTTACAAAGCTATTTCTAAGGCTCTGGAGCTCTACCAAACCACCGTCAGAGCCATATTGTCCAAATAGAGAAAGTCTGGGACAGTACTGAATCTTGCCAGGAGTGGCCGTCCTGCCAAAATCTCTCCAAGAGCAATTTGTAAAGTCGTCCAGAAAGTCACAAAGAACCCTAGAACAACATCCAGGGATCTGTAGGCCTCTCTTACCTTGGCTAAGGTCAGTGTTCATGACTCCACCATCAAAAAGACATGGGGCAAAAATGGGATTCATGGCAGAGTAGCAAGGCAGAAACCACTGCTCACTAAGAAGAACATGAATGCTCATCTCAAGTTTGCCAAAAAGCACCTGGATGATTCACAAGAGTTCTTGAACAATGTTATATGGACAGATGAGTCAAAAGTGGAACTTTTTGGCCAACATGGGCCCCGTTATATTTGGTGAAAACCAAACACTGCATTCCACACTAAGAAACTCATACCAACGGTCAAGCATGGTGGTTGTAGTGCATAATTTGGAGATGCTTTGCTGCATCAGGACCTGGACTGCTTGCCTTCATTGAATTTTGTTCTGTAGCAGATAATTCTACAGGAGAATGTCAGGCCATCTGTCTGTGAGCTGAAGTTGAAGCGCAGCTGGGTCATGCAGCAAGACAATGATCATAACACACAAGCAAGTCTAGATCAGAATGGTTGAAGAATAAGAAATTTAAAGTTTTGGAATGGCCTAGTCAAATTCCAGTCCTAAACCCCATTGAGATGTTGTGGCAGGACCTGAAACGAGCAGTTTATGCTCAAAAACCCACAAATATCACTGAGCTGAAGCAGTTGAGTTGAGTTGAGTTGAAGCATGAAGGAGTGGTCCAAAATTCCTCCTCGGTGCCGTGAGTGACTGATCAATAACTATAGGAAGCATTTTGTTGCAGTTATTGCTGCAAAAGGTTGCATAACAACTTATTGTTCAAAGGGGGCGATTACTTTTTTACACAGGGGCATTGGGTGTTGCATAACTTTCTTTAATAAATAAATTAAATAAGTATAAAAATTTTGTGTTATTTGTTCACTCAGGGTCCCTTTTATCTAATATTAGATTTTGGTTGAAAATCTGATAACATTCAATGTCAGAAATATGCAAAAATGCAGAAAATCTGACGGGGGGCAAATACCTTTTCATGGCACTGTGGCTTGCAAAAGTATACAGACCCCTAACCAATTCTCTCATATTACTGAATTACAAATGGTACATCGAAATTTCGTTCTGTTCGATATTTTATTTTAAAACACTTAAACTCAAAATCAATTATTTTAAGGTGACATTGGTTTTATGTTGGGAAATATTTTTAAGAAAAATAAAAAACTGAAATATCTTGCTTGCATAAGTATTCATCCCCCACACATTAATATTTGGTATAGCCATCTTTCGTTGCAATAACAGCTTTAAGTCTTTTGAAGTAAGTATGTACCAGCTTTGCACACAGTGTCAGAGTGATTTTGGCCCATTCTTCTTGGCAGATTTGCTCCAGGTTGTTCAGGTTGGTTGGACGACGCTTGTGGACCGCAATTTTCAAATAGTGCCACAGATTCTCAATGGGATTGAGATCAGGACTTTGACTGGGCCACTGCAGGACATTCACCTTTTTGTTCTTGAGCCATTCCAATGTTGCTTTGGCCTTGTGCTTGGGATCATTGTCGTGCTGAAAGGTGAATTTCCTCCCAAGCTTCAGTTTTTTAGCAGACTGAAGCAGATTTTCTTGCAGTATTTTCCTGTATTTTGCTCCATCCATTCTTCCTTCAATTGTAACAAGATGCCCAGTCCCTGCTGATGAGAAGCATTCCCACAGCATGATGCTGCCACCACCATACTTCACTGTAGGGATGGTGTGTCTTGAGGCATGGGCAGTGTTAGGTTTGCACCGCACATAGCGCTTTGAGTTTTGGCCAAAAAGTTCTATCTTAGTCTCATCTGACCACAAAACCTTTTCCCACATCGCAGCTGGGTCACTCTCATGCTTTCTGGCAAACTCCAGACGTGCTTTCAGGTGGCACTTTTTGAGTAACGGCTTCTTTCTTGCCACCCTCCCATACAGGCCAATGTTATGCAGAGCTCTTGATATGGTTGACTGGTGCACCATTACTCCACTCCCAGCCATTGAACTCTGTAGCCCCTTCAAAGTGATTGTTGGCCACTCTGTGGCTTCTCTCACAAGTCTCCTTCTTGTTTGAGCGCTGAGTTTTGAGGGACGGCCTTTTCTTGGCAGTGCCTGGGTGGTGTCTTCTTTACAACTTCAAAATGTTACTGTGGCAGAGCAAAGCTCTGCCCTTTTTAAATGGGCAGGGATGGGGTTAATTTCCCATACCTGCCTGGGTTTATTATGTTCAGGTGGCTGGGGTTGATTAGTTGATTAGGTTAATTAAAGATCAGTCAGTGCCCAGCCACCTGACATAAAAGGAGGCCCCTGCTTCTCATATTGGAGGAGGGAGCTGAGGAAGCAGGTTGGTTTTGTTTGATTGTCTAGTTTTGCTTTTTTTGTTTGGTTATTTGTGTTTAAACATCATTATTTTTGCCCTTGTGCCTTTTTATTTTGTGTTTATTTATAATAAAAGTATATATTTTTTGAACTGCAGTCTGTCTCTGGGCCTCTATCCACTTGCCAGCCTGCCACATTTGGTGTCAGCGGCGGGATAGCACCACCTAGAGGCTCAGAGCAGTATTTATTTTATTTTTTTGAATTTTTGGGATAATTTCTTTTTTTTTTGAAAAAAAAAATGGGAAAGAAGAGCAGACAGCGGCAAAGGCAGGACAAGCCGCAGCTGATGAAATGTAAGCTGCTGCAGCCACCACTGGAGGACCTGGCCAGCCTCTTCCCTTGGTGTTCCTGGTGTGGGAAGGAGGACCATCGTTGGTGGTCCTGCCCAGATGTGCCACCGGCAAACTGGTGTGGCCGGTGTGAGGAGGATGGCCACAACTGGGCAGGATGCCCCTACAACCAGGCCCAGGAAGAGGTGCAGTATTCACCCCGGGCATCAGGGGCCACTCCACTACCTCCAGAACCACCACCTTCACCACCGTCCCAGGAGATCTGGGACTGGTTGATGCACCCTGAGGCAGACCTCATCCACGATCTCCCCATAGTTATCAACACGCTGTGGCGTCGAGATGGGGCCAGAAAGGGGTGAGGAGCTGCCGTCGCTCCCAGAGCCAGAGAGGGGTGAGGAGCTGCCGTTGCTCCCAGAGCCAGAGAGGGTTGAGGAGCTGCCGCCGCTCCCAGAGCCAGAGAGGGAGGAGCTGCCACTCTCAGAGCCCAGAGGGGAGGAGCTATGGCCCAAGGATGCCTGCTGCTTCGCATCGCCTGGGGTTGCCTGCTGCTTTGCATCGCCTGGGGTTGCCTGCTGCTTTGCATCGCCTGGGGTTGCCTGCTGCTTCGCATCGCCTGGGGTTGCCTGCTGCTCCGCATCGCTTGGGACTGCTGGTGTTTCCTTTTTGTTTTCTAGGGTTGCCGAGGGTCCGCTGCTGTCGCCGCCTCCGCCACCAGAGGGAGCCGGCCCGCCGTCGCCGCCTCCACCACCAGAGGGAGCCGGGCCACCGTCGCCGCCTCCGCCACCAGAGAGAGCCGGGCCACTGTCTCCATACTACCTTGGAGATCCAGGGCCCCCTCAACCAAAGAAGGCTTGGGGGCTCCGACATCAACCCCGCCCACCACCACCCACCATAACAGCCCACCCAAGGGACATAATTGGACTCTTGGGGGGGGGGGGGGGGGTGGGGGGAAGGGGGGAGTTGGCCGATTGCGGCCGGTGTACGTTGTACATGGGGGGAGGTGTGTGGCAGAGCAAAGCTCTGCCCTTTTTAAATTGGCAGGGATGGGGTTAATTTCCCCTACCTGCCTGGGTTTATTATGTTCAGTTGGCTGGGGTTGATTAGTTGATTAGGTTAATTAACGATCAATCAGCGCCCAGCCACCTGACATAAAAGGAGGCCTCTGCTTCTCATTTGTGAGGAGGGAGCTGAGGAAGCAGGTTGGTTTTGTTTGGCTGTCTAAATTTTTCTAAATCCAGTGAAGGCATTGCCCAGCCTGGATAGCTTTATTTTTGTAAGTTTTGTTTTTTTTGTTTGGTTATTTGTGTTTAAACATCATTATTTTTGCCCTTGTGCCTTTTTATTTTGTGTTTATTTATAATAAAAGTATATTTTTTTTGAACTGCAGTCTCTCTGGGCCTCTATCCACTCACCAGCCTGCCACAGTTACCAAAAAGCCCACCTTCTTATTTTTAATACGAAAGTCTAAAGACTTCTGAACCAGGGGTACCAGCTGTCCATGAACCTACAGCAGCCTTGTTCCCACCTCTTCCAGCTGCTATTGCCAGGCACAGCATATAAAAAGTCCATTAATAGGTGACAAAAAAAGGAAAAATCACTCATCACAAATGCTATATTTTTAACGAACAGCTGCTGTTTAATTGTCTTTTTGTTCCTCAGCCTTAGAACAAATATTTAAGACCAATAACATGCTTTCGAAAACTGGTTTACCTTTTGAAATACTAGTGATTGTTAAAGAGACATCCTTAATTATATACACCTGCTTTTATACATATTTTATCAAGACATTCATCAAATGCCCCTGGTTTCCAATTTTAGGTAGCTCGATTCATCTCAGTGTGCATCCTGATTAAATATTATCTGCATATGATAAATAAACTATCCGTGAACTTTTCATTGATCTCAGTAAAGCCTTTGATCATGTGGATCACAAGGTTCTTCTTTCTAAATTAATGCATACTGGGTTGAGTTTTTTTCTTTTCCAGCTTAAGGTTTTAATTCATTGAAAGAAACCTATTGGTTTCTCAAACAGAGCCATATCACAGACACTTCTAATTACTTGTGGAGTTATAAAAGATTCAGACTTTAAGAGCCTCACTGTTTACTTTTTTCTTTCTTACTTTTGCAGTTTCTGAGTCGTGATATTTTTTTCCCTTTCAAATCTTCCCCTCATTATGCAGAATAGCATGCATAGTTAGGAGGTTTCAAACTCATTATAAAGAGTATTACATTGCCTATTTGAGGTTTAAGAATGATAACCAAGTCTTAAAGTAAACACGTGGCATTGTTATTTAAAATAAAACATTATAATACATAATAATATTAGAAAGTCCCAGATTGCATTTTGACATCAAATATCGTGACAATCAATAGTGCTCACTTTAAACAGAGCTTTTAAAATACTAACTCTTACTGAAACAGTTGAAAAAAAGATTTAATGAACTGCAAACATAATTACATAAAAAAAAAAAATTCTAGATCAAATACTTTCAAAGAAGTTTTCTTACATTTTTTTAAATCTGAAAAACAGCTGAGCTGAGGATATCACTAAGTTTCTGGTTCATGTTTCAAGATGCAAGGGATAAGCAATTTATTATACAGTGAGTCCACAATTCATCTGGAGCAATGTCCAGCTCTTTGGCTTTCAAGCCTTCCTCCCTCCAAAATCAGGGCCTCCATCAATGCAGATTTCCAGGCACGGCCACTTCATTTTGTGACCGTATAGATTGTAAATAATCAACTAGGCATCTTTAGATATATCTTTTTCTTCATCTAGTTGTACTGCAAACAACTGGACTGCAACCAAGAGATTAGCTGAGCGATAATAAATTTAGACACAAATTCAGCAGCTGACCTTCACTGTCCCCAAGCATTGTCCTGCAAACACTGCTTGCTGCTGGGATTATACATGTTTCCCAGATGATGTGATGATTTAAAGCTTGGCAGCTTGTTTTGTTTGTTTGTTCATTTAAAAACCTAAGAACATATACAAACAATTTCAAGTTGGAACCCAACTTGATTCAGCATTAGCAAAAGGCTAGGTAACCCACTTCTATGCCTTCACTAGTCTCTGTTTAAAGAAATGTCTCCTATCCTCTATCTCCACTCAATCTTCAATTGTGTATTCTGGTCCAGGTTTTTGGGCTATGCTTAAAGTATTTGGTAGGTTTAACTTTGTCAACTAAGAGTCAAGTCCCCTTAATTCTTCTAGATGTCCTTTGATAATGTGGTGACCAGAACTGAACACAGAATTGTATGTGCAGTCTCACCAGTGCATTGTATAACCTCCTTTTATTTGTACACGACACTTATGACAATATACCAACACTTTCTGTTAGTCTTTTTAATTGCTTCCTTGGTCAAGTTTCCGACAGTAATACAACACCAAGGTCTTTCTCTTGGTGGGCCTGTTCTGTTCCACCCTTTGGAATGTGTATCCTACATGTTTGTGAATGGCGCGTAAAACTTTACTTTGTTGACATCAACTTGAATTTGTCAGGTTTCTGCCCAGTTCTGTATGAGGTCTAAATCCTTTTGGATTTCCTGGGGAGTGTGAACGTCACATGTCATTGGTGCAGATAACGCACGGATCCCTGTGGCACCTCACTGAGTATATGATCCCAACTCATGGTTTCTCCTCCTCTCATGACTTATCTCTGCTTCCTATGTTTGAAACAGTTATTCATCCACATGCATATACTTCCTTGTATTTCCACTGATTTCAACTTTAGTAATAGTATTTTTTGCTGCACTTTTGTTAAAGGCTTTTTGGAAGTGCAAGTACATGATATTATGTAATTGTTTGCAGTGACTTCTCCACAGGTGTCTAAGAGGTTTGTCAGCCAGGACTGTCCTATTCTGAATGAAATTTGGCTAATTCCTAAGATCTTGTTACTAGATCGATACTCCTCTAGTTTACCTCTTATGATTAATTCCATCGTTGTTACTGAGCTGAGGTGGGTGACTCTGTAGTTTCCTGCTTTTTAGATATGGGTACCACATTTGTTGTCCACCAGGCGGCTGGGTCATCTGTCCTGATTCATTTGTCAAAGATCGTTGGCCTGGAGATGACTTCTTTGAACACTATTTAGTATATGCCACCCAGACCTGGGGATTTGTTGTTATTATTATTATTATTATTATTATTATTATTATTATTATTTATTTATTTGTTTGTTTGTTTGTTTGTTTGTTTGTTAGGCAGATGCCTTTATCCAATCCGACTTACAGGTGTTACAATGCACCATTACTATTTAAATATAGTATAGTTTACAATAAGTGCAAATAATACTACTAAAATACAATATGGAATAGGATGCAAGAAATTAAGATTACAGCAAGTTATATCTACAATGATATATTAGTAGTGCAATAGTGCAAGGATAGTGCCTCAACTGAGGATCCAGTAATGTGGTGCATAGGTCAGTTGAATACAATGCATAGTATGAGGGGTAGATCAAGAGATCTACAAGTGCAATCTAAACAGGTGGAAGGCAATGAGAGACAGAACAGTCCTGAAGAGGGGTTAAGGAAGAGAAGGATCGGGTATGGGTAGACAATGGAGGGAAGGCATGACCAGTCTCCTCATCCTCCTTTTACTTATTATTTGATTTATATTAAATATTAAATTGATTGTTTGAGGACTGTCTTTCAAGGGGCAAGTTGTCAACATCAAATAAAAAAATAACTGTTAAAAAAAACAAAAAAAAAAACACAGTGGTAACCTTAATATCACAATATATAGTACATAATTATTTTAGAACAATGTGTAGATTTTATTTTTCACATTGACATTATGGACTTTTTTGTGTTGATCTGTGGCAAAAACTCCTATTAAATCCATTTTGATTCCATGTTGTAACACAATAAACTGTGGAAAAGTCCAAGGGGGGTGAATACTTTTGAGAACCACTACATAAAATAAAGGCTTAAATGAAGAAAGACCTGTTTGACATCACTGAATTTACTGAGATTCCAAGTGGTTTTTTAACAAATCACACTTAGTATCAAGGGAAGTACCTTTTGCTAAATTTGTAAACAATTAAATCATAAAATATACGGTTTTATTGCCATGCCATGCAAAAAAAAATTTTTTTTAAAAAATAAATAAAAAAAAAACACCAAAGTTGTACACTCTCAATGTTATACTACAACAGTATCAAGATCTGTTATTTGCTCAAAATGATGTTCTGCTGTAGTTTGCTAAAACATTTTAATGTATAAAATTAAATAAATAAATAAATAAATACTTTGTTTAGGTGATGGTAAATAGAATGGGTAAATGATCGGTCTTATTGCTTAAAACACAAACATGTACCACAGTTTATTATGTAAGAGCAGAGATGAGTTGTTTATTTTTTCAACCGGATAAATAAAATATGTATAGAAAAAAAAAGTATTTTAGTACTAAAAAGTGTTATTGGATTTATAGCTACACATCACAACATTGCACAAGAAAGATTCCAATGATTGTTACACTTGTGGAGTTGGTAAAAAAAAAAAAAAAGATTTCTTCACGAATCTAAGAAAACTGGAATACTGTTATAACTTGTTTAAACAATAAGAAGTGCTGCAGTCGCGACATTGGTCGTGTTCTTATAGCGCAGATTTCCGCAGTTCTACTCAGTGCTGCACAGAATCGCGGAGATGCGCTGTAAACGTCACTCAACACCCACAGAAATCTGTGCAGATTCTGCATAGCCCAGCACAGCTTTGAAATTTTACTGCGGGAGGCTGGCTGCTGCTGTGAACCAAAGGGATTAAAACTACTGCTGCCACCTTGTTAGCGGAGGCGAACAACATTTTATCATTATACAATGAAGCCGTGAACAGCCTTGTCAACGGTATATTAAATAAATAAATAAAATATTTAAACAAACATAATGTACTAAATCTGTGATAAGTGATGTATAATTTTGCAATAAAGTTAATGTTAATCAATTACATTAATTAAGCACAGTCATTTTTTTCTCCAGGAAAAGCCGAGAAAACCTTTCAATGGCCGAGTGAGACCGATAGAAGCCGGGAAAAAAAACTGTATCTCATAGCCCCATGCATTACAGAGATAACACGGACATAACAAAGGAGGCAGCTGGTTCTTCATCCAGCGCTCAAAGAATATCACAGACATTTGCAGAGCTTTTTGAGATGTTATAGTAATAAAATAATGACTTGGATTGGATTATTGAAGAGTTTGGTGATAAGTGATCATGAGAGGATTTCTCAGTATGCACGTCTATAAAGAGGTATGTGAAAAATACAGCGAACAAGGGGTGGGGCTTGGCTGGAGATAGAGTATTGAGTGTCCTTTTGCCATTCAATGCCTTTTAAACCTATTTTACTCGGAAAAAAAAAAAAAATTAAACAGCCTGTGTGAAAATAAATTAGACCTGATGCGCCTGACTGCAAAAGGTTAAACAAGGCTACTACAGAGGCTACTGAACAGAATGTAAAATAATCAGCTTTCAGAAACCAACTGGAAATTCAGCCCAGACAAAAAGTATCCTGTTGGCAAGTTAAATCAATACTAGAATGATCTTGCACAGCCACCCTGAATTTTAGACCTGAGTTGCTATGTTTTCTTTGTTTTGATAAAATTAATGAACTAATCAAATTAATTATTGGATGGGACAAATAACATGACAACGAACATGCTGCATATATTGCCTTTATTAAAGTATGCCAGGTGCCCTTGGCTAAACTAGTTTTGGGGCTGTTTCTATTCAATTTTCAGATCTGTATAACCTGACAAAGCTTTGCCTTAACTTCCAACCAATTCAGTGGATGCAGAACGTGCAGTCTCAATGTACGGGCAAGTCAACTGCAAGGGGATGCTGCACGTTTGCCTTTAACAAATGACAGCACTCTATTTTAGTAAGGAAGCAAGTACCACTATTTTTAGGCTTTATAGTGTTCTAAAAAACTTCTACTTGGGTTTATTTAATGTTTAACCCTTCATTAGCCCATTTATTCAGTGCTTGTCAGGCACGTCAGGTCCAATTTATTTTCACATGTTCTGTTTATTTTACAGGGGCTGTTTAAAATATTTTTTTTCAGAGTACAACAGGTTTAAAAGGCAACTCTTAACAAAAGGACACTCAGTACTGCATCTCCAGCAAAGCCCCACCCCGTGATCACTGTACTTTTTACATACCTCTTCATAGTCGTGCATACTGATAAATCCTCTTGTGATCACTCGATTTATCACCAAACTCCTCAATAATGTGATCCAAGTTATTATTTTATTACTATAACACCTCAAAAAGCTCTGCAAATGTCCATGACATTCTTTGAACGCTGGATGCAGAAGCAGCTTTCTTGTTTGTTTGTGTCCGTGTTATCTCTGTGGTGCAGGGGCTATGTGTATTGCTCAGATACACACTTTTTTTCATCTTCTCTCTGCTCCTATCCAGGAGCTGTGTTGTAAATACAGATGCAGTTCCTTTGAACCCTATTGTGTAAACTGGTACATACAAAATCAGTTTCTGTGACAGATGGCTTTGTGCGGCGTGTGGGTGGTGATGTTAAGGACCAGGAAATAAAACAATAACAAAGTTTGTACAGGAAAAACGGAGCTGCTGCACTCAGATTTAATAATCTAACAAAATAAAACAGTGTAAACAAAAAGAACACACAAAACTAATTTCTTTATGGGATGTGCAATGTTACACCCTAAAAGTTACTTCTTGAACATTTTCACAGAGCTTTTTGTCCAGGACTGTTTAATAATGACTCAGAAGTAAATAGAACAGTTTGAAGTAACGATCTTGCATTGTCTGTTTTTTTAAAAGAAACACCATGTGTTTAAATTAGCCTTTTATCTACCTATTACAACTCAGAATGCACTGTTTAAATATAAACCAGCAAGTTAACCTCTTGTGCCAGAATGAATTGATGAAAATCTTCAACGGGCATGATTAAAGATATCCATACTGTAAATTCACAACTGAAGAAAATGCATCATGTGCATCTGGACGCTCTCCATATTACTAAATATACTCATTGGGTTGTCTTTAAAAAAACAATTGAACATGCATAACTCTTTCAATCTTTTAGCAAGAAAACTGTGGTTGCAGTCCCAAAAGTTTCTTTTTCTTTTTTTTGATAAAAGTGTATTTCTTTACCTTGAGTCTAAGGCTGTTCACAATCAACACAGATAATGCACTTCTCCACAGAGCCTTTCTGCACAGGGCACAGTTGTCCGAAGTTTTATTTTTATTGCACTTGCCAACCTTGCATTGGAGTCTCTTGCCGCTCTCAACGGGGTTGCCAGCTTCAACTGTGGGTACACGCTTGGCTGTCTCCCTCTGTTCCAAATGCTTCTTGCAAAGTTCCTGTTCTAATTACAAAATTTATTATCTCTTTGGTAAATTCTTCTCTGTGCATTCTTTGTAAAGTACCCAGGAGTTGATGGCTGCTAAGTCCAATACATTGTAAAATAACTGAACAGATCACCGTCGGGAGTCAGCTTTCACGGAATACTTCCGTACCATCTAAAACATCAACTCCATATTTTGTTGCATATTAAAACCCCACAGTCTCTGGCATTTATTTTCACTAATCCCGATGCTAATGAAATGACCAAAGCAGCGGAACTGGCAAACAAGCGCCAGCCTTCAAAAGGATGATTGAAAACAATAGACTGTCAGTCATTCACTCAGGCAGAGAGTAGAGACTAATTTGATAACAGTTAAACACATTGTGGACTGGTAAATAAAAATAATAAAGTAGAATACCGTTCTGTATTATCAAAGTACAAGTGGTTTCTGTGTGGCCGTCAATGTGACTGCTCCCGGGGCTTTTAGGTATAATGTAATATGTCTCCTTTACTTCTGCACTCATGCGTTTCATGCTTTGTGAGAATATTTAATACATACTGACAGAAAGGTACATGAACGCGCAGCCACATATGTGTTACATGACTGGAGAAAATGGCATTTTAAAACCAAACAAATGCCATACAAGCATTCTGATTCACTTCAGTTGGGGGATTCCTCCCTAATCAACTGGTTCATTAGTGACACTGTTATTGCTGTATTAGTTGCCAGACTGTAAAAGCTGGCTGGGAAAAGCATATTATGATATCACCATAAATTGTAGTTATGCATTCTGATTGGAATGCAAAGTTTGCAACTGATAATCAGTGTTAATACTTTGTATTTTCAGTTTAAGCTGCTTTTAAAACATTCCTACAAAATCTACAGTCGTAGCTATTTCAAAAATAGACGTTGTTGCTAATCCTTTCAGCAAACGCCACAGGATATTTACTTGCATTAGATAACGTGCATTATGCCGTACAGACTACAGGATGTGTGTCCCCTACAGCAATATACTGCTTATTTCTTATGGATATTGTAACAAATAAACATGAAACATGAAGAAGAAAAAAAGATGTGTATCTTATTGTACAAAAGGCATAAATAATGAAAAAACATCATCCATAGACTCAACAACAAATGCCAACCATGTAACAAAGGCAACTTAAATGCCTTGTGGGGAAACGACTGCTAAGTATGGATGAGGCACATTGCAAAGTTACACATCACACAATTTCAGGTACTATCATTTTAAATTAAATTTTGAAGTGAAGACTTGACAAGATACATGATTCAGATGCGTGCTAGGAAGACAGATGGCAGCCTTTGCCTGTGGAATGCTCCCGTGTTGTATCTGAGTTGTGATACTTCTTCTGATTTAAAATTCCCATTCCCCTGACAGCCTGTTTTAAACGTATTGAAAAGATGCCTATTGTAAAACATCAGGCTTCAGCCACATTCAGAGTGCAAATAGCTGGGACGTATATTTACCTTTTAAAATGCCAAAATGATGTACAATAAAATTGGATCCAAACAACATATACTGTAACAGGCACAATACCTGTGAAACAAAAGTATCTGACCAAGGAAATATAAAAGGAATACATACTACACATCAGACAGCAATGGTAGATAATGGGTTTTGCAGTAAATTCTATAACCTGTTTTTGCCGAATCGAATGGAATGTATAGAGAGAACCATGTCCTATAAATTGCTGATATTGTATTAATAATTAAAAACAGCCATGAATACTACTCTGAGTTTGTAGCTCTTATATTTATAGAATAGACAGTGTCCCTTTCATTGTTTAGTTGAATTTATGGAATCTAGTTCGTTCCAATACATAGTGTTGCTGGACTGTGTTGCTTGCAGTAGAAACTGCATCTGAAACATCTTTTTGAAATAACTAAAACTAAAAAGAGCATCAAACTTGGATTTAATACTGTGGTGCACCTAGGGTGAATGTGAGTGTTTCTTTGATTGTCTATTACAAAAAGGCTGGATCACAAAACCTCAAATCAAGTATACGTCAATCAATGCATACGAATGTATGCGTAAAGCAGCTTTGGCTCTGACAAGACTGTATATTGGTTGTGTCTACATCAGAAGCGGTCTTTAAAAATGCAGCAGCATTTCTACTTTTTAATTACACAATGCTTCACCTGTATTGTTGCTCTTACAACAAGCATTGTTTTTCTATGTTGGTCACCAGTAACAAATTATGAATAACAATTGGAGGCTTTTTTTTTTTTTTTTTTTTTTTTTTTTTTTACCAGAAAGCCAATTGTTCCATTATAATATGAAAACTCTGGACCATATATTTTGTATTAAATAATACAAACTAAAAATCTATTAAAACATTTTTTTTACTAATCCTTTATGAAATATAAAATCTAAAATATATTGTCAGTTTTGCCTGTAAAAAAGTTCTTATATAATATTTCATACAAACATCTCGACTGAAAGTTTTGAAAATCTGATATTCATCACAGAACGAACAATAGTGGCAAACAGGAAATGCAGCTATCCACTCAAGTGCAAGAGACAGAGAAGACATGCGTGGTCTTTTCCATTAGATGTCACAGTTTCCTCAGTGTTTAAGCTCTTTTGATTTCTAAGTTTTCTTCAGCTTTCTGTTTCCATATTTAACCCTTTGTAGTCCTATGTCGGACCAGGTACCTGTAGGCTAAGAAAGAAAAAAAAAACCTCCAAAGAACAACTACTGTATGAGAAGATGTTTTAGCATACAGCTTATCGTATATTAATCAGATTACTGTTTCATAAAGAATTGTACAATTTATATGCAGAAATGGTTGAAGGATCTTAGAGTGAGACTTTTGCAGGAGAATGTATTTCAAAGCTGACGGTGCACAGTGGGATAACAAAACCAGGAGGGCACTCCTAAAGCTATTATAGATACTATAATGAACCATTTCCTTTTTTTCTGAGCAGTCTACTAATAGAAATTGCAATACTCAAATCATTGTAATCACAAGAAATAATAATAAAAAAAACAACACACAAAGATACACACAAAATGACTGTTCTTGTGAAACAAAGAGACGATCCCAAAAAAACACAGAACTTGTTACGAATATCCGTTTGTACTCATACTCAGGCACACCCATACTAATTGCCTGAAGGAAGAAGTTCATTTGCGTTTAAGACTGGATTATTTTATTAGTCTTATCCTTGAGTAGCAAGTACAGCTGGCATGAAACACAGATAAATCATTTTCTCTGCATTATGTATCATAATTAATTAATAGAGTCTGAATATTTATTACAAGCTATTCCAGTTACAAAGATCACATCCTTTATTTTCTGAAAGCTCAAGGAATGTTTTCCGCAGCAAAGATCTAGAGTTATAGAAGAGGATTAAGGTTGTATAGTTCACATGTAATTTATTGAAGTTGTAATGAATTGGTACCTCAGCCCACTAGCAAGGGCTGGATGCAAATCTCAAACCATACGATTCAAAGCTCTGTAGTCGAGAGGTAAGTACAATTCTTATGCTGATGTCAGTATTATTGACTCATCAGCCGCTAGGAGGGGATTATATTCTCCCCCCACTTAATCAAAGTTTGTCCTCGAGTGTAAACACAAGTTCACCACCTAAGATCAGGGAGTGTCTGCATCAGTCTTATAACCACATCCACTCATCATCCCTGGGACTCGGAGTGACTTTAAATAATCATGTCAGCATACATGCTATATCTTACAGCAATGCAAAGGCCAAAGAGATGTCACGGTATCAAATTTTGATGGCATGGTAAACAAAAAATTTACCACGGTTATCGTTGTTCCGTGGTATAATGTAATTTGTTTGTAATTCATTTGTTTTAAATGGCTATTTAAAGAAATACTCAAATCAAGTCATTTTTTAACTAGAAAAATAACTTTAAAGTTTTAAAACAAATACAACACGCTGGTACTACAGTTCAATCAGGCACTATTGAACTGGAAGTAGTGTTCACTCCAGCTCACACAGCCTCAGCAAAATAATGATGCTTTATATTTTATTTTAAATTACTGTGGAAAAATACCAAAATATTAACATTTTCTGGGCTCCGTCTAGAATGATAGGGGGCAAGGATGTGACCACTGCAATTGAATGCCCTCTTCATCTTCAGATGGGTTTTTAACCACGGATACGCATACCCCTGGGGGACTTTTTAAGGGTCACAAAATGAAAGTAAGAGAAAATAATAATCTTGAATGTTTTAACAGTATTATATATTCTCTAAACCATGATGTATGCTTATTTAACTTTGTTTAGCAGCTCAAAGTGAACAGCTAATGAAAAAATAAAGCACATTTTCCACCTGTATGCATGCGCAATTTCAATTGCGTGGATTTCCACTCTGATATAGAGGTGAGGCATGTGTCTGACGATTGTGGCAGGAGAGCGATCTGTGCTGCTCATGATCGTGTTTGGTATTTTATACATCTTTTTTGCAATAGAGAAACAAAGGAAAACACAAAAGTCAGAAAGTGTATCATGGGTGGGATGGCCAGGGGTAACCGTAAGAAAATACACAATTAGTAAGTACCGACTTCGCCAAATTGTTTTTGAAAAGGGCAAGGACCTGTGTGACTAAATGATAATAACCTTCCCTAGACAGGCTCTTGATTCCCAGGGATCTGACACACACTAAATAGGTTAAAACAAGTTTTATTGTTTCTCTACAGACTAAAATATTTTAAAAAAGAACAAACAAGCACACAACACTACAAAAATTAAAACCAGGGCATTCCCCTCCCGTGGGTAAAATCTATAAAAAAAAAAAAAGTAATACAAAAAATGTTCATTCATAGCTGAACCAGCAAGTCCAAAAATAAAGAGTACGTAAGTACTGTCCCGGGATAAGCGACCGAACCTGTCGTGCCACTAACTGTCCCACGTGCTGAAACGCTGATAATCCTCCCTGCCATAAAAAGCCTACGATTGGCCACCAACTGATGAGGATCCCGGAGATGCCTAGGGGAAAAGAGAAAAAGACAAAAAGGAGGCTGTCAGGACCACATACAACGGTAAGTAAGATGACAGCTATACTTTAGTGGTGCAGTTGGTTACTTCCCCTTAGCCTATCTATCTCTGGCATATCTCTTTCTCCATATCTGGGACCTGGCAACTTTCTGGACCACTGAAAGCAATCGTGGATGAAGGCCCCAGACACCCTGGAACCTGGACCCATACCCAGATCATGGAACCAGTGAGTATAAACTCTCTCTCTCTCTCCACAGATTGTAGGACTCCTATCGCCACCTCTCGACCCTGAAACAATCCTGCAAATTTTTTCTGTTCCACCAAATACCAACCGTATATGATGGTGTAATTAAATGCTGCAGTTAACTCGTAGCACGAATCAAAGAAGTAAAAAAAAAACATAACTTAAAAATCTTCCAATGCATCTCGTGTGGTTTTTAAAAGTAGTCTCTAAAAACAGCACAAAACAATAAGTGTCCGCAAAAATAAAATGTGCGTAAGAAGAGCATAGCAAGTAAAAAGAGAAATGTAATCCAAAAACAAAGGGAGAACAAAAAAAACAGGAAAATAAACACAATGGCAGAATGTAAACACAGTCCCGATCAATAGGTTAACCACCGACCACCAGCAGTTCCACCACAATAGGTTAACCACCTACAACAAGAGTCCAATATCTGTTTCCTTACCAATTCTTCCTTTCTTTCATCCATATTCTGTTTCTGTTTGAATCCGCGTTCTCTGTTCCCTGTGCTGTATCTTCCAAAAATCCATTCTCCTTTCCACGCTGCTTCCTGTTTCTCTCTGTTGCTGCTGCTGCACTCAGTCTCCTTCCTGCTTCCTGCCTGTCCTTTTTATCCTACCCCTGTGTGTTCCCATTCGCCACCACTAATTGATGGGGGTGTGAGCTTCTCCAAGTGAGGAAAGTGTTCATACCAAACACAAAATAATAGTGCACAGAAAGAAAAAGTGTTTCAAATCAATCGATTCCACAGTGATACACAAACACAAACACAGTGACAACACAGGTAAGTGTAAAAACAAAAGAAAAAAAAGAAAAACTAATTACCCTAGACCCAAGTTATAACAAAAATTTAATCAAATCAATATTACTCATATAATTTACAATGCTATGCTTACATGTCTAGAACTAGGATGGTACTACTAATCACTTTGTAAAATTGTTATGGATGGCAGATTTCCCTATGTCTGCTTAATATTTAATGAAATGCATCTCTTCTGCAAACTCGCCAATTGTCTTCAAAAACATTTTTGACAGATTGAATTGTATATGCCATACAATAGAAAACAGGATATTCTGTAAAGATTTTACGACTGCACCAATTTACCAAATCACTCCCTGTATGTTAGCACATGGTCTCATTACAGCTTGACTGCCTGAGACCATAAAGAATCTACTGATATCTATTAAAACATAATAAAAACAAGCAATATGTGGACCTGTGATAATTCTACAAAATCTAGTAAGAGCTAAACAAAGTGTGTCAATTGCAGCATGTAAGGAAAAGTTTTATGTGTTTTTGGTGCAAACAGGTAAATCAAAATACCAATTGTAGTTCACTATTAAGACATTGACAACATTCACTGTTATCATTATAGTATATTCATGATCATGACTCATATCTTAGGCTTACCAAGTTTATATTTTATTAACACTAGAACCGCCGAGATTTCGGACTTCATACAACCGCCACAGCTGCAAAATATGCAGCTCCATTTTAAAACGGCTTTGGTATGAAAATGAAAAACATACGATCAGATACAACTAATATTTTTATTTATGAACATCATATATAACATTTTCAGAGCCGAAACACCGTATTTATATTGAAAATTAAACTTTTTTCTTATTTTTTTCAAAAAGAGCACATATACATAAACATGACAAACTGTAATAAAATAGACTTTATGCAATAAACTTCTGTGTAAACATAAGTATAAAACATAAATAACTAATTATAAAAATAGCATAAAACAAAAATATAACATAGCCTATGCAACGTAAAATCGCTTTGAGTCAAACAAAGTTCAAAGGCTCTGTCTGTCTGTTCTATTACAGCTCTCTCAGTACAATCTATGCAGAAAACATGCTTTTCAACTGTACCAGTGCATTTGCCACAGACATCAAAAGTTCTGTTTTTATTGCATTTAGCAACCTGGCATTGTCTTTTATTCCGTGTGCCAGTGGGCGCAGCGCTGGCTGAAGTTTGAGGGGCTTTCGTGTCTCTAATCAAAATGTTTCTGCCGTAGCTCTAGGGCTAGCTCAAAATGAAGTCCCTCCGAGTACAAAATCAAAGCGTTGATGGCTGCCAGGTCCAAAACATTATAAAAAACAGCCACCGGCCACCTGCGAGTACCACCTTTGACAGAATACAGCTGTGCCATTTGATCCAGTATATCCACACCGTTCTTGGTTGAGTTGTAAAATGCGACAGTCTCTGGCTTTCGTTTAGCATCTGTCCCGATGGTCACTGATCTGTGCAGAGATTTTTTTTTTTTCACCGTCACAACTCAGGGTGGCGCAGTCGTTCTGCCTGAGAAATGTAGTGTAAATAATAATAATATATTTTAATAATAGGAATTTATTATACAGTTCATTTAAATCAGAGGTTTGCATTTTTCCCAATGTTTTGGCTATTGCCTTATCACTTATCCACAAACACAGATCTATAATGACCTCCATTAGGTTGCAAAAAAAACTTTATTCATGCATACCATAATGGAAAAGCAAAAAATGATTGTGAGCTATGAGGGGAGACCAAAATATTTGCTATCTAATTCAATTATTTTGTATTGGATTCCAAATGCTTACAGGTGGGATTACATTTCACAAATCTGTTTAAGATACCACATGGGAACATTTATAATAAAATAACCATTATTAAATTCTAATCAAGGCTTCATTCTCTCACTCTTTCACTAAAAAGCTTGAAAAATGTAATTCCATTTTTCTGTGTGGAGCCAAAAATCTAGCAAAGCTCAGATCCCTTTGATCCTGTGATGCTGTATTTAACATGAGTATTTAATCATTACTAGTTATTATTTCCTTCTCGCATAAATTGGATAAAATTAAGTTCTCACAACAGGCCCCAAGGCTTTCACATCTAATGAAACTGAAACCTGGCTCTCTCCTGATAACACTCCTGATGACCTGTCCTCTCGTTACGTTCTGTCCCATATGCTGTGTCTCACTGGACAGGGAGGTTGGACTGGTCTTCTCCTCACTCCCTCTTTACTCTTTTCTGTACCCTCTGACCTCTCCTCACTCTCTGTTAACACCTTTGAATTTCATGCTGTCCAACTAACCTCTCCCTGTCAACTCCTGGAAATTGTACTGTACCACCCCCTTGGACCTCTCATTCACTTTCTCGATGAACTCGACTATCTCCTCTCCTCCCTCCCCTCTCTGTCTACCCCAACTGTCCTGTTAGGTGATTTCAATATCCATCTCTCCAACCCCACCCACTATACCGGATTTATCTCCTTCACTCCTTCAACTTTTCTCTATCCATCCCCTCCTATCCACAAAGCTGGCCGTCAGCTAGACCTCACCTTCTCCAGGGCCTGCTGCCCCTCCACCTTCTCTGTCTCCTCTGGAACTCTCTGATCACTATTTCATCTCTTCTTCTGTCTCTCCTCTCTCTCCCTTCTCCACCTACCCCCACTGTCACCTCCTGCCATAACCTCCGCTCTCTCCCCCTGTGTCCTTGCCTCCACTGCTCTCTCACCTCCCTCCTATCAAGTCCTTATCCCAACTCTCTGTAGACTCTACTACCTCCACCCTCTTCTCCTTTCTCACCTCCTCCCTCGACTCCCTCTGTCCCCTCACCTCCCAACCGGCCTACTCTTCCCCTCCCCAACCATGGCTCTACTCTGTACTCCGTTCAGCGAGACACAAACTGCGCTCTGCTGAAAAGAAATGGAAGAGAAACAAACTCCCTGTTGCCCTAGACCTATAATGCTCCCTCCTTTCATTCTATTACTCTACTCCCTCCTCTGCTAAACACTCCTATTTCCAATCTATTATCCAATCCTCCACTAACAACCTCCAGAAACTATTCAATACCTTCTCCTCCCTCCTCAATCCCCCACCTCCTCCCTCCTCTATCTCCTCAGACCTTTTTCTGCTCCTCAAAAATATCTGATATCTGCATACTCTTTAACACCTCTCCCTCCCGCTCCAACCCAACACCCTCTGTCTCAAAGAGAAAGGGAGGACCGGGGTGGAGGAGGGGGAGGCGATAGAGAACCCCCTCTGCCTCCTTTACTCTCCTCCCTCCTCCAGGGCCACAAACCAACCATGTGTGCCCTGGACCCCCTTCCCACTCCCCTCTTCAAGCTGCTGCTCCTGCTCTACTCCCCTTCATCTCCCTTCTCAACACCTCTCTCCTCTCTGGCCTCTTTCCCTCTGCCTTCAAACAAGCCTTTATCACCTTCCTCCTCAAAAAACCTACCCTCGACCCCACCTTCCTCCAGAACTACCATCCTGTCTCCCTCTTACCCTTCTCTAAAACCCTCGAGCGGGCCATACACCACCAGCTCTCTGCTTTCCTATCTAACCACTCTCTGCTTGACCCTCTCCAATATAATTTCCGCTCTGCTCTTTCCACTGAAACTGCTCTCCTGTCTGTCAATAACTCATTAAACTCTGCCCGTGCTACCTCTCTCCTCTGTCCTAATTTTCCTCGATCTCTCTGTTGCCTTTGACAAAGTCGGTCACTATTCTCCTATCCTCTCTCGCTGACGTTGGAATCTCCAGCACTGCTCTGGCCTGGTTCTCCTCCTACCTCTCCGACTGCACCTACCAGGCATGGCTCAACCTCTACACCTCACCCTCTCTCAACAGTCCCCCAAGGATCAGTCTTGGGTCCTCTCCTGTTTACTCTCTACACCCATTCCCTTTGCTCCGTATGGTTTCGAATTCTATTTCTATGCTCAGATCATCATCATTAGATGATGCTCAGATATTCCTCTCCTATTCCCCTCTGACCCCACCATCTCCTCCCGTATCTTTACGTGTCTATCTGCTATCTCCTACTGGATGCACCTCAAATTCAACCTCTCTAAATCTGGTCTCCTTTTCTTCCACTCATCTTCCCCTCATCTATTCCTCTGGAATCTACCATGCTCTCTCCCTCCTCCACAGCCAAGAACCTTGGAGTAACCCTGGACCCTTGCCTCTCCTATTCCAAGCACATCTCCACTCTAGCATGCACCAGACGATTCTTCCTGAGCAACATACAAAGAATCCGACCCCTCCTCATCAACTACTCCACGCAACTCCTCGTCCAGGACCTGGTACTCTCCTGCCTAGACTACTGCAACTCCCTCCTGGCCGGCCTTCCTGCGTCTGCCACCTGTCTGCTGCAGCTCATCCTGAACTCTGCTGCTTGCCTGATGTTGTCTCTGCCTCGCTTCTCCAATGCTACTCCACTGCTCCGCTCGCTCCACTGTCTCCTGATCACCGCTCACATCCAGTTCAAGACTCTTGTAATCACCCACTGATGCCTTGACCAGATTGCACCCAACTATCTCCAGACCCTCATCTCTCCCTATACCCCAACCCAACCTTTCTGCTCCACCTGCATTAGAAGACTGGCAGTAGCTCTGCTACGCTCCCCTGCCTCCAGAGCCCGCTTCTTCTCCACCCTCATTCTGCAGTGGTGGAACGAACTTCCTACGGATGTCAGGACTGCCCAGTCCCTGACCATCTTCCGGCACCTCCTCAAGACACACCTCTTCAGACAACGCCTTTAAAACTCAACTCTCAGCACTCAGCCTTTAATGCACTTTAACTTGCACTTATCTGCTCCCTATTTTACTGTATTTAATCCTACACTTAACCCAATCTGTAGTATCTTGTATTTCACTTGCAGTTGTATCTCACCTTAACTATCAGCACTGTTATCTGCTCTTGAACTGCCCCGATATCAATTCATACTGTGTTTTGTATTTGCTCTTATTAGGACTGTAGTCATTGTATTTTGTATTTTGCTCTTAATTGTACTGTAATTCTTGATATGTATTTTTTGTATACAAATGTAAGTCACCCTGGGTAAGGGTATCTGCTAAGAAATAATAATAAATAATAATAATAATAATAATAATAATAATAATAATAATAATAATAATAAATGTATGGAGGCTACACGAAAAGCCAAAGTTTCTATTTTTAAATGTCATTTTCATCAGTGATAGCTACAATCTGATTGACAGTTGTTGTCACATTTTAATATACGAATCTGCATCATGCGCTGTGAATGTTAATGTCAGAGATGCTAAGCAGCACTAGCCAGAGCCTGTTACCAAAGTTAGTCTTGCTTTTCTTCTGTTGCTACAGGATGCCTAGCAACAACGAGCTAGTATGGTGTGGGTCCCTTAGGTATACATACAGCAAGCATTAAAACATTTCAACAAAAGATCTACAGGCAACACAATGTTAATATTCTTTTCAGAAGATAAAAGAAACACATGTTTCACCATACATTTTCATATTTTGTAATGACAATGTACCCACTTAACTATTCCATTTCCTGTAAAACAAAGTTGTTTACAAGGGAATAGCAGGAAGTCATATGCATAAACAATAAATGATAACTAATACAATTTACTTTGCTTTAGTCCATGTTTTTACTTAATATTTGTAACAAACAAGTAAATTAAAGTTATTCCCAGTAATCGGAAGCATAGTAGTTATTAGTCATTTTTGTAATTATTTTATTATTAAATGCTATTTATTTTTAATAAATATCCCAGTATGGGAGGCAACCACAAGACAAATGCTATAGTATAGTGAGTAATAATGTATATTGGGGCTGGCTACCACACACCCAAGTTAGTAGTCCTAGAATCTTGCTGGATGGCATTTGGCGTCGCCACCTGACTGTATGGCCTACGTTTCTGTAAATACTATTGCTCTTGTTTATTATTATTAGGGCTTCTGTTTTTCGTTTTTTATTAACTGTATTTTTCGGTGCTTATTTTTTAGCTATTTTCAAGTGTTTTTTTTTTTTTCTATCAAAATATGTATAGCAGTAACTCAACAGTACTTGCACACTTAAGTTGTCCCTTATTTCCCTCTGTGTCTTCCACAACAAAACCCCCCTGTGGTCACGGGCACATTCTTCTGGGGTTTATGCATGTAAGTATTTTTTTTTTTTTTAACATTTCGCTTTAACAATTGTGTTTTAAATCCTCTGTATCTTAACTGTAAATACAGCTTTAAATCCTGCTGATAAGCCTCCATTCCTGATTGAAATCTCGTTTTAAATCTTGGAAGCGGAGTCTCCAATAGAAATGTAGGAATGTGATGTCACTCTATAGTTGGGGCGGGTTTAAAGTATTCAGAACGAATCAATGATAGATACAAGTCAGGAAGGCGGGGCATTGCCCAGCAGCACTGGGAAATCTATTTATTATTATTTTTATAGTAGGTTTTATTTGTTAATGGGAAAAGTGTAAAGTCAATGTGAATTGATTAACCATTTCCACGGTTTTTCTGGTGTTTTCTGGTGTTTATTGGTTAAAAACACCGAGTTCATTTTTTCTTTTTGTATCAGGGATGTTTTATCGGATTTTATTGGTTAAAACCAAAAATCAGAAGCCCTAGGTATTAGTACTATTAGTACTAGAGCTTTACTCTTTTTCACCTGGGCTATAAAGAGGTCCCTTGAACTCCCAGATATTGACAGGATTTCTAAAAAGATATATTCTATGTATAAAGTAATAGGATTTTATCCACAAGAACTAAAATAATAATTAAAACTGTTCACATTTGGTTTTCTACATGCTATCAAAGGACATGTCAGACTTGAGAATGAACCCATTATCTTGTGCTAAGAATTTAAAGCAGTTCTGCAATAATGAATATTCATTCATCAGGATTCTATGTAAATATGCTCTTTTTCACTAGGGAACACTGTCAAAAGAATAAATGTACTGACAATGTGCTCATAATGTATGGTTTGCATACCTATGCATATATACATAGATATGACAGAATAGCTGGCTGTGAGTGGTGATGTTTTCATGAGGTAAATACATTTGCTTACATGAGAACAGCAAAATGTGTTTTTTAATGATGCTTAAGAAGACAGGTCTGTCACAGGACTTAAATAACTTCTGAAACTACAGACTTAAAATATGTCAAACTATGATATCTATGGTATCATATATAATATATATATATATATATATATATATATATATATATATATATATATATATATATATACACACGCACTCAAAAATAATTGAAATAGTGTAATGAACAAATAAGTATTGGAGCCAAAGCAGTCCAACTTTTATAGTATGTTTCTAATATGGAATTTATTTTTTCCTTAGGCTTTTTATATGAATTTCCCCCAAAAGAAGACATTTTCAGCATTTTTTCCCTTTGCGAGAACTCATATTCACAGAAGCTTTGCAATTTGGCTCAATTTCCCAGTAAACATTGTCTCAGTGATGGTGTTTACATGGACAAGTCATGACAGTTTTCCTCACAATGTTTTTGCTGTATTTTTCAGGAAATGCTTTGCTATGCTGTTCTGATTTAGGAAAAAAAGTTGGCAGTGCCAATGCAGATTACTCAATTCATAGTAATTTAGTGGAGGGGATATTTAAAGGTTCATGTCTGCCTAGTAATTAGGAAAAGAATGACTGAATATCGTGAGGAGAGCTTCATGCTTTGCCATGAAGATTTAAAAAAATTATCAAGAGAAATGAATTAACTGTTTTTTGCTCACATTCCGAATTATCACGCATTACTTGTCTGTGTCTCATTACCTTTCCAACACACACACACACACACACACACACACACACACACACACACACACACACACACACAAAAGTACATCAAATAAAACTTCTATTAAATACAAGTTTTACTACTTAAAAAATAGATATCCGTAACATTTAAAAGTTGTATTTAATTAAAGTAGTCTATAAATGTATGTGGAAAATGTGGGAACATGGGGGGTTACACTACAATACAATAAAAGACGATTCTTAGGTCTATATGAATATAAGATTGAGAACAGGGGGATATGTTAAAATACATACAAGTTTCCTGAGCAGCTTCATGCAGTGGCAGCTCTATAGGCAGAGCACCAGATTGAGCATCTTAATGTTCCTGTACAGATCTGCCGGTCCCTATACCCTGCCTCTGCTCCGAGAAGCCAGTAAGTGCTGGTCTGCAGCAGTGGTAGAAGTGCCAGGCACAGAATCTGCTTAACACACACACACATTATAATGAAACGTGGATGTCTTGTAATATTATAAACATTAAAACAAAAGCGATACGGTACATTTATGTTGTTTGTTAACTATATCCTTTACTTATTGCACAATATGCCAATTGCTGCTAACAATTCATTCCAGTTCTGTGCAGTGGAAGAAGAGGTGGAGCTATGTTGTTCTGGGACATCTTAAAAGAATTCCAGAAAGAAAATACTAATACACCTATGACTACTACTAATAATAATAATAATAATAATAATAATAATAATAATAATAATAATAATAATAATAATATGAGGCTAAAAGTTCAGTTAGTTAACAACATGCATTTTACAAACATTAATAATAGGCTATTGAGAGGTTTACATTTGCATTCTTTCTTTTGTATGTGTGTGTGTGCATGTGCGCATGCTCACACACGTGTGTGTAGTTTGGTACAGCTTTGCTGAGGAAGAACGTGAGATTCCTCAAGTTAAACGGGAACCTCTTGAGCCACAAACACGATTCCTGCTCTGGTTTACATGGGTTATTACAGCTATTTTTATCGTGAGAAAGTGATTGACCCTGCCCTTAAAATCGTGCTGACCAAGGATGTTCTTTTCTGTTTCAAGATGTATTCACGTGACAACGTCACGCAGTCATGACTGTAGAGTCGATTTTCATGTGCATGTAAACCTAGCCAATGTTGACAGCAATCCATTATGCAATAATGAGGGGACCTGGAAATGTACAGTAATAACGAAATATCTGCTAAGAGTAACCAAACAAGGTGATAAATGTCAGAAATTATGAAGAAACAGATTGCTTTTCAGACATTTACTGGTTACTCTTATGATTTACCAAAGAGCATTGGTAATGCAGGTATATCATAGAAGAAAATAATCATTATTTTGTTGAAGAATATATTTATTTCTGGATTTTCTATTAACAAAAAAATATTGATGATTAGATTTAAAGACATCAATAAAGTCTCTCCTAATGCTTGTTCTACTGTAGGCTAAACAGATCCAGTTTTTTTTTTACCTGTCTTAGCAGCTCATTCCTTTAAGCCCTGGTATTATTCTGGTTATTCTTTTTTGGGCTCTGTCCAGGGCCACACTGTCCATTTGGTAATGTGGTGACCAGAATTAAACACAGTATTGTAAGTCCTGTCTTACTAGTGTAGTGTACAACCTCATCACAACCTATTTTGATTAGTATTCTACACTTCTTACACTTCTGACACTATATGTGGCAGGGCTGAGGACTGGCACATGTAAAGAGTATTTTTGTATTTGTGTTTGGGTTTTGTAAATAAAGTTTATTGACATTTACGTTTATATTAAATACAGTAGGGCTGGGGTAAGAATCCCCTCCCAGAAAAACAAACAAACAAAAAAAAAACCTAATGTGGAAGGTGGCCAGGTGTTAATTAATTTACAGATTATCAATTAGCCTGCTTTTAGTAAAACATTGCTTTATTCTGTTATGAGCCTGGAGGTGAATTAGAAGAACACTCATGACTGGGTGTTAAACCAGGGTGAGCAAAACGCTATCACTGTGTATAGACCGGGATAACCACAATTTGCAGGAATAGGGAATAATTTGCAGGATTTGAATCCAACAATAGTATACAAGTGTGTGTCAGGGACAAAGTTCCTGGACAAGGACCTCCCTTATAGTAGGAGCAGTGCTGTTTTGACCAGCTTTTGTTTTGCTAGCTGTGTTTTTTTGTCTTTTTACATTTTCTGTTACACTTGCTGTGTGTCTGCCCATGCTCTACCATCACTGATATTGTCACAAGGTTGTTTTGTTTGTAAAAAATTCCTGCATGTCTGAGTGTTGTGTCAGTTCCCAGTTCCATGTCTCTCTCACACAGGATTCACACACCCCTATTGCAGGCATTTTGTCAAAGGCTTTCTGGAAGTCCAAGTATGACCTAATATGCTCTTTTTGTATACTTACAATAACTTGCTCAAAAAAATCTAAGAAGTTTGTTAGGCAGGATTGTCCTTTTCTGAATCCATGTTGGCTGTCATTTTACTCTGTTTCTATAGAGATACTCTTCTAGTTTACCTCTTATGATTGATTATATAGTTTTACATGCATTGGAAGTAAAGTCGTTTCCTGGTTCCCTAATTTATATATGGATACCACATTTACAACCCCTCAGGCAGATGGGCCATCTTCTGCCTTGATTGGTTTTATCAAAAGTCTTTGCCAGAGGCTTGGAGATTAACTCTCTTGCTTTCTTTAAGCACTCTTGGGAATATGCTTTTGGGACACGGGGATTTGTTAGTCTTGAGTACCCTCAATCCTCTTAGTACTTCAGTTTCATTTAGACATGATGCATCTAGGATTATTTAAGGACTGTTTGTCAGGGGGTATGCTGTTGACATCCTTGTTGGTGAAAACTTGTATAAAGTAATCATACAAAATCATTGTTATTGTTTTCTCATCCTCCACTGCATTCACCATATTATCCCACAAGGCTGACACACACCAGATGCAGTAATCTTCATAGTTTATATAGTGAGTTTAGTGCAGGCTGAATGTGTCAATGGCTATACATAAAACACAATTTATCACAAATAGTTGCATATGACATTTCATCATTGTTGCTTCTGGCATGCATGATGATTTCACAGTGAAAGTGTTTGTCACCCCTTAAGAAATTGCAATGCGTTTGGTGTGTGGAAGCCTTTGGGCACTTTACTTATTACTTTACTCTTCTTTTGCTTGTGTGGTATTGGGAGAATGCTTTTGGGGTTATGTTTAATGCATCAGGCAATGTGGAGTTCTACATCTCTTTTTGCATTTCAATCTCTGTCACTCCACAATCTGTGGGGTTATTTTAGTGGTGTCCAGGAAGTTGAAATCACCCATGAATATGGAGTCCCCTTCCTTGCAGGTATTTCTAATGTTGTTGTATAAAAAGCACTGTGATTGATATCCAGTTTTAGTTTCTAGCTCAGTAGTTTGTTTTTAAAACTTTCTGAATTCTGATATGTGACTTTGGGCAGGCGTTCCTTTAGTTGCCTGGCTCCAATATTATGGAAAGGCCTTCCTGTTAATATCAGAGGAGCTGACAGCTTAAATAAATGCAAATGACTTAAAAACCCATCTATTTAGTGAAGTGGTGATGTTGTGGCTGCATGGGATGAACTTTGTGTTTGTTGTTGCCATGCTGCTTTCTGAGTGAAAGATTTTTAATTATCCTAATGCAAATTTGTATCACTTTTATATTTATTTAGGATACATTGTGTTATTGCTATTCTAAAATGTTTTTGTATCTTTGTATTTAAGTTATTTCATATCTGTGGATGTTTTTTCTTATGTATGTTGTGTAAAGCGTTATGAGACACCTTTGTTGGTGTGAAGGGTGCTATATAAGTAAAGTTTGATTTGATTTGATTTGAAGGTTTTTGTAGTTCACTTGGTTTAACGAGCCAGTATAGTGCATGTCTACGTTATAGCAATACCTGTGAGGTATGGGACCTTGCTGTGTTGTTTCCAATCATCCCTGATAAATTGAAATAACATTCAGTACTTTTTTTCGTATTATGAATAGCAGTCTTCACTCTTTCTGGTCAGGTAGCAGCATGGTACACACAGATTAAAGTCTGTGGATGCACCTATTCTCACTCAAAAGTTCCCCTGAGCTACACTACAGAATGCAAGGCTGTAGTCTACCTGATGTTATGTGCAGCAGTGAGTGGAAAGACTTTACAGTGTATGGGCGTTTAACAGCTACTAATGTATTTTCCCAATGACAACAAGTAATACAAACTCTTGCTAGCACTAGGTATAAATCTAGGAAGCAACTGATTAATGAAAAACAATAGCCTAATGTTTTAGACGTTTTATTATTGTATTTTTAGACACCATTAAAACATAGTGCTATATCTTTGCCAAATGTCTACTGCAATGGTAATTGTATAAATGTATTCCTGTGGCAAAGTGTAAGCCTTGCACATGGAAATACGTAGTTTATTGTATGTTTTTGTGTTAATTGTTAATATTTATTTAATTGTTTAGCTGCTGTGGTGCTCCGCTGGGGATGATTACCCGTCTGCGTGGAGCGTCAGTATAAAAGCATGGCGATCGCTGTGATCGGGGCTGCTGCAAGGCCTGCCGTTTTCACGGCACCTTTTGATTTATAGTTTGTTGTGCTGTGTTTTATTTTGCACTCTTTGTACAGCTTGATGTACTTGTCCTCTGTGCGTTACCATCGCTGGTAACGTCACATGACCACCTTTATTTTACTTTTGTTTTCTGTTTTTGTTAATAAAACCTGCGCGCCTGTGCCAGCGTTTTCAACATCAACACCACATCTCTCTGTATGCTTGAACAGTGGCTACCCACACGCATGACCCGAATAAGACCCTGTCACAATCCCCTGTATTCTTAACAGTAGCTGACTGCTAATTTTTATTGTTGCGCAGTGCATGATTTGTGTTAGGCATGTCAGGATGTGAGTGGTGCTGTAATAATAAAATGTGCACAAGGAAAGTATAGTTACCAAAAAGTCCCATTGTATTTAAAAATGGTGCCCTCTCCCAGCATTGGGGACTAAATGGTGGGATTGCAGTTTTAAACAAAAAGTGCCAAACAAAAATGTTCCCAAAATAATACAATAACAATCACAGTCCAAGGTGCACAGGTGGAGGTGGTGTGCAGGAGCAGGTGTTCAGTGTGCCGGAACAGTTTGAGGTGATGTGGCAATGCAGGTGCTCAGAGTGCTGGAACAGGTTGAGGTGATGTGGCAATGCAGGTGCTCAGAGTGCTGGAACAGGTTGAGGTGTTGTGGCAATGCAGGTGCTCAGTGTGCTGGAACAGGTTGCGGTGATGTGGCACTGCAGGTGCTCTGGGTGGTAGTGCTGGTTCCGTAGCTTCAGCTCCCAAGGTGTCCGTCTGCCAAAACAACAATAAAAACAACAACACTCTGGCATCTTACTGTATCAGCGTAAAGGGGCCATACGTAGCCGGGTCCCTTTTGTGCTGCTAAACTCCTTCCTGTGATCAGTATGGCACCACACTCTATCCAACCGCCGCTCGCAACACAGCTGATCACAACAGAGCTGTTCAGCTTACAAAAAGTGAGTTCAGTTAAATAGCTTTTCCTGGATTTAAAATTGTAATGACTTGCTGCAAAAATGTTATAACTCATATTGCAAATCGTTTCCTCTTAATTACAATTGAATTCAATCAATTTAATTGCGTTCAGGTTGATAATAAGGAGCTGCCTTTTTTACATTATCAAAGAAGCAGGAGAAAAAACTAAAATGAACTTGTTTCATAATCAAGTAATCAAGTCATAATCACACTTTATCAAGAGTTTAATTGAAAGGAGTCGGCTCAAAAAAGGGACATCATATGCAAACATAAAACCCGAAAACAAGGAGCCCTAGCCATGGAATATCGCTTGTGCCAAACATCCTCATTCAGATGTTGTCGCTAGACTAGAGAATGCATGTTTAAATGTTATAGTGCAGGTCTATAATTAATATTATTTTTATATATCTTGTGTCTCATCATGAGCAGGTATTGTAATCCAAAATAAATGCACTGCATTTGTCATCCACAAAGCTCTCAAAAGTTTTTAATACATGCAATGGCAACAAAAAAGCTTTTTTTTTTTTTTTTTTTTTTTTTTTTGGAAAACCGAGCATTCAGATCTTCAAGGGAAAAGCTTGTCAAAAAGAATTCTTACAAAAAGTGTCTTTTTATTTGATGTCTTTGGTGAAATCAGGGCGGTTATCGTATTTTGTTTCATATTAACTGAATCTATTTTCTTTAGATCTACAGTAAAACATACACACAAACTGTAATGCTCTGCAATGTTCTCCCTTGTGTATTTTGTTGCCATCAAAGAGACAACAACTACTGTACTGCACAGAGTAAGGGTAAGTGCAAGATTCCGTTATAATGTTCGAGAGATTATTTTTTTTTAGAATTAAAATGCTTTGCCTCCAAACATATCATGTTTTACAGTAGGCAGCTCTCGGCTATATGAAAATGTTGGTATGTGGCTCGTAGGGGCAAGAGGTTTGGCCACCCCTACTTTAAATCATCTGATGAAGAAGAGTATTTACAAAGTGTGTTCATGTAACAGGACGGAGGCTCGGTGCAAACTGACAATCCTGCACACAAGCGAGCAGCTTGTAACCTCATCTCATCTCACCGACAGGGGACAACATCAATGCATCACACAGTACTTACATATTGTTAAACCACTTCTCCTTTTTAACTGTATATGCCTAGATTTTGAATTTGGTACTAGGCTTTAGGACCAACCTAACTTAGTGCCCTTCCAGGTCGGGGGGGTAGATTACAGTTCAGATTCCTTCTCTCCCTATTACAGGCCTATAAACAGATTGTTATAGATGTGGATCCACCTGCAGTACTGCTCTAAACCATCACCCTAGATAATACATAATAGTATAAACAAATACAATTATTATGATAAATGAGATTCAAAGAAATTAGATCGCCTGTATTGATTTAGGAAATGGTAAACCCGAGTTTCTTTCTCAACTGATAAGGTGGCAGTACTTTAAGGACAGTTTATTTTTGAGTTGAGACGGTAAATCCTGATTCCGTCTGTCTTTTTAGTTATTTTTGAAAGCAAGCTGGCATTATTTTTCAGTAATCTAAGTTGTCAGTTTTATTTCTGGCTTTTAAATCGATAATGCAGGAAGGGATTTCTCAGGCCATCTTGCAGGAGTCTGGTCTCTTCAACATGGAAGCAAGAGAACACCAAAACACAGAAAGAAAACTTAACTTTGAGGTGAAGTTATTTAAAAAGAATGCATGCACAACACTATAAAGGTTAAACAATGATACTAGCTCTAAGTAATACTAATGGAATTGTACATTATGTTGTACTGTTACTGAACAGGGTCTGTTTACTGTGTATGCAGTTCAGTGAAATAGAAACACATAATAATTTCAGTGGTATCCTTTTTGTTATATTTTATAACATTTTATATGTAGACAAATACTTCTTTATCCCATAGATGGCACTGCATAATCATTTTTATCAACTGAAATGTCTTGTTACTTGCAGTCCTTCAATGCTACCTGATGTCGAACACTTAAAATAAGCTTTCCTTCCCAATAATTACTACAGTACAATGCATGATTATACATTTTACAAATCAGGTTACTATATTTGCATCCATAGGTTTCAGCTTCTTTTACAAATTATAACATTTCTAAAGGTTTTGAAAACAGCATTTTATCAGCACTCAGAAGCGTATTAAAATCTGCAATCTCCACTGAAAGATAATATTAATCTTCACAAGCATAAAAACAATTAAGAGGCACTTAATTTAAACAGAATGTTACAGGGGAAACAAAATCTTGAAACCAGTGAATGGAAGATTGAATGTCAGATTTAATATAAATGTAGTTTGATCTATTAAGTTTAATTCAGTGAATGTAAACATCTACATTTTGATGTATCATTCCTTGGAGCATTATAGTATGTGATAAAATAAACCTAATTTCATTAATAAGTGCAATTTAATGACTCATACCATATATAAGGTCATTTAGAAATGTACTCCACTCTGCTTTTTTTAATGTTGCACAATGCAGCAGGGGCAGCGTCGCCACACTGCCGTCATGGGCGCATGAGTGTCATTCCTAGGAAAGCTGCGATACTTGGCTGGGGACTGGACGACAAGTTCCCAACCTTAAAAATGAGCTGCAAACACACCTTTTTTGGGGGGACATGGCGATGGTGCCTGGAGTACCAGAATCAGCCAAACTACAGAATCTGAAATCAGGGTTGAGAGCAGTTGCATTGGCTCTTCCCACGAAGAGACTGCATATGGGGGTTGAGGTTCAGATTTTCAAGAATATGGTGTAAAAGTTAAGCACATTACAGTAATTCCAGACATTAAAATGTATTATAATGCAGTGAGCAGTTTTGTTCAAGCTGACTGATATGAGAGACGTTCTGCCTCCCAGACCAGTTTAGCCGATACACTGAGACACAAGCAGCACATTTGGAGGAATAATAAATAAAGGTGCAGAGCATGATTATTGTATTAAGGAAACAGTGATCTCAAATGTCAACTTTATGTACCAAGGCAAAGTGTGTAAAAAACATGTAAGTAAGCAGTTATATTTAGTTTTTTCTTTTGTTTTACAGAAAAATAACACATTCTTACAGAGGTATAAAAAAAAATCTTGAACATAAAAAAAAAAATAAAAGAAAAAATGTACTCAGCAGTAAAGTTTTTTCCAGCAAATGTGTAGCTTCTAAAAGACAAAGTATAGGAACTACAGTGGGTTCCATGGAAAATGTCTCCAGCACCACAGTAAATTGCCTCTGCAGTAACAGTGGGCATAAACCTTTACAAATTACCTGGATGTGAAGTGTGCAACTGTTTTAGAAAAGGTCAGAGGCAGTATTAACTCTGAATGCAGAAGTGCTTGAAACGGGGAAAAAAAGAAAAGTGCTGGTACGCAGAGGACTGTACGCAAGGGAGTCAATGACGGTTATACATATTAAACATGACATTACATATGTAGTTAAAATAGAAATTACAGAATACTTGCCAATTGCAGCTCTATTCAAAACAATTTCCACAGAGAGCAAGGCTCAGTTAAATTCTCATGGTTAGGAGAATGGCACGTAGTCTCATCAGCCGATCTTCTCTTTACCAGCCGTTTTCACACTTCAGCGGCCCAAAGGTTTGCAGTGGTGGCCCGTTGCACTATAGAAATATAAATGATGATAGGCAATTTGTGCCCATCGCATTTCATTTGTTGCCTGTTGCTTGGATCTTTTAGATCCATACTGTATCACTGAACACTCAAACGCCCCAGAGAATTATGCACAGAATAAAAATCTAAATTATGCAAAATTATGCGGTATCTCTATACAAAGTATGTGCAAAGTAACAAAAGTATTGTGCAGTTGTATTGGGTTCTTCTCTCATACAGGATATCAAAATACTACAATATGTAAAAAAAAGTTAAAAAAAAACAATGGATTTTTTTTTAACATAAAGTCTTTCTAAATTCCAAGATTGAAACAAAGGAACACCAGATCTTTCAGTTTGTTTTCCGAAAGAGAACGCCTCCGATCAAACAGTACAAGATTATACAGCAAGTTGCTGCACTCAGCATCAGCTGTATTTGTTACTGCATTTATATATTTATGTATGCATGAATGTTTTCAAATTAGGAAGATGGTCAGCTGGCGGTACAGTGCTCTGGATCGCATCAGGTGCGACCTTCACAGTGTACAAAGCAAAGCAAAGAAAATCTTTAACTCTCTCTTTTGCTAATATATTTGCAATGTGGGACCTTTGTTGTGGTATTTTCTGGCAAAATCGATCAATGTTCCCTTTATCCTCAGTGTGATCCAGCATTTTTCTCTATCCTTTTCTATTCACGGCGATGTTATTTTATATTATGCGTAGTGATACATTTTACAAGGGTGTATCTACCCATTCCGTTGCAATTGTAAGTCCCTGTGATTTATGCAGTCCCAATGTTTCCATTCAACTCCGATGCAACATTATAAAATGAGGATTGCTGGTAGCCTGTTGCAATACCCAGAAGAATCAACTTATAAACAAATTTGTATTGTGTAATGACCAGTGCAATACTTTTTAACCCTCATCTCTACCTAAACCAACCCCACCTCCCCGCCACAGCCTACACCAGGTAAAATAAAATGAGTTCACCTACTCCACTCTTGTTTGACAGGTGTTATGGAACTAATTGATGTTCCAGAGTTAGACATAGGTATATTGGGCACCGAGACCAGAAAGTATACAACCCCTGGCCCTTGCGTTATTTTTTTAAATTTCTTAACAAGATATTGGCAACAGGATTCCAGGAGATAAGGAAGTGTATTTCTGTCTCTATAAGATGACGATTATTCAGTGTGCCCCTGCATTTTTGCATTTTGAACCATGGAACAATATTAATCATACCAAACTGGCACTGGCCTACCCCTTCTAGACATCCCATGCTTGGAACTCACATTTCTAAAATCTGGAAAAGTGTAGTACAATGACAGAATGATGACATCAGAGTTCTAGAAAAAGAATGTGGTGTTCTGGGTGCCAGAAGTCATTGTAAACACAGCCACTGAAAGATACAATATGATAATATTTCTCCACGTCTTATCACACTTTTAGTTAGTTTAATGTTAGTTTCATAACACGACCCTCTTTAAAAAAAATGTTCACATTGTTTTTCAGTACTCTTTATTTTCATTCCACTACTCTGACATGAGAATTGACTCTGCTCAGGAATTCTGAAACAAAATGAAGACTGTATATTCCAATAAAACTTTATTATGTTCTTAGTGCCAGTACAATTTCAGCACAATTGCTCCCATTAATAATACACCTGGCAAAAGTACATGAATAACTATCTTGTAGATTTCATAATGTCTTAATGGGTACAGATGAATCTGCAATATTTCTACATATACAGTATATAGTATCCATTGATTTTTCTAGGCTAACTGCCTTTAAAATATATATATATATATATATATATATATATATATATATATATATATATATATATATATATGTATTGTGTGTGTGTGTGTGTGTGTGTGTTAGAAAGGCTTTACATAAGACTGAATCTCATAATCTGGTTTGATTTATCTTTTCATTTACAACAGAGCAGTTTATTTGCAACATGCTAGGGCTCAGAGGCAAGGAGCATTTTAATAATAACATTGATTTAATGTTTATTATTTTGTAGACATCTCATAAAATTATATGAATGAAAGAATAGGCCCAGGAGGCAATTTTAAATTTAAACAGATAGTGATTCAAGTGAAGCAAAAAGGAAAAACAAGAACATTATTGCATGGAACATTTTTGAATTTGCTATTGTATGTAAGAGCTGCCTTAAGTGGTCCCTCAAATTGATACCAAAGTTGATCTTAATAATAAAAAGTGGTGGCTGCAGTTTATACAAATTATGAACACACTGTGGGAAAATACAGTATTGTCTACTCATACTCTGACTCATAACTGTTTCATAAATATTTATCAGCAGGTATTAAATAAATCTGTGCATTAATGTGTTGATTTCTGAACAGGAAAAGCAGTTTTTGGCTTTTAAAACTAAAGGTAATTGCCATTGATTGGCACTCGGTTGTAAAAGTGTGGGAAGGACAGCGTTTCTGTTTCTTTAAATCAACAAATTAATGACTAGATTTATTTAATTCCTGCTGATAAATATCTATAAATATTTAAATACTTATTAAAGGCAATTATGAGTATCAACACACCCCTCGTATAGCACTGACTATTTAAATTGTTGAAATTACATTATGGGGATTGAGGAATCCACTTGTCCCAAACCTAGTTATGTACATGACAAGTCTTTATTGTATTGCATCTAAATATAGAGGGTGGGTATATTTTTGCATTAATATCTCACAGCAGATGTACCATAATTCAATAACCTGTCAAAAATTTACTATGTTGCTGATGTGTGTGGCCAGCACACGTAAAGTACTTGACAGATTTGGCAGAGAAACATAATGATGTCCAAGTAAATTTGATGTAGTCAAAAAGGACTTGCAATGTGCTTTCCTTTGTTAAGATACATTGTGATGGGTTCATCTGCCTCAAATCCTGTGCACATACATTGAGTTATGTCGGCAGTATATATTTTTTCTAAGACTAAAATCCAAACATGTTGTTTGTAAAATACTTCCTTTGGGACTAGGTTGAGTGGTTTCCAAGCAAACAAAGCTTATTGCAATGATTTCCATGTTATGTGCGTTGTATACATACATTTTAATAAGTAAAGTGGACATAGCTTTGTTTATAATTATTCCTATCTGATTTGGTTTTCTGTATCCTTATGAGTCTCAAGAGGTATGAAAGAATATTTCAGTACAGTTATGATGTTTCCATTTTGTCTGCATTTTTGTTCATGATTTTCATGACGGTGTAGTAAAGCTTTCTCAGAAATGTTTTGTTTAGCCTTGCAAGCTGTCATTATTAGGTTGCGTAGAATGGAGTTTAGCATGTCTCTGTGAAGCTGATCAAGCATCTTCTCACTGCGAAAGTCCCAAAGGCTCTTCAATAAAATGAAACGTCAAATGAATACTTGTAAATCAAAGCTGACTATTCCATGCAGGATCAAGGCTGTACCCAGTAGTATTTTCATTTTGATACTTTCATAAATATTGATAAACAACAAAAGTGGAAGTTCACCATTGAAATATAAGAATGCATTATAAAGACAACACAGAAAGAAATTGCCATTTCTAAAAAAGATAGATATTTCAACTGGGATTCAACTTTAGACAGCGTTATTAAAAATAAATAAATAAATAAAAAGTTTAAGAAGTTCTTCTAACAACTTATTTTTACATACAATTCTGATAAATACCAGTAACACATTTAAATATATAAATATGCAATAATGGCATATAGTGTCAAATACCTTTATTTTATGAGAGACGGAGGAGGTGAGTAATCAATATGGGCTACTTCACTTGGGTTTTGGTTTAATTAAGGATGAAGTGGTGATTTAAAATATCACAAAACACATATTTCAGGTCTATCATTTTGTCTAGCAACGGCAAAACATATATTTTGTGCATAACTCCATTGGTCAAGTTCGTAAATGACAAATTTGTCACCAAATGCGTAAGATGTTAATGCCCTAATATCTAAAATGTCGACCATGATTGGTTTAATATTGGTTTAAATTACGTTTTATTATCTACAATGAAATAAATGAAGAAAAAAAAATTATGAAAAAAAACACTTTTAAATAATTATACAAACATGAATCAGAGTCGATAAGAACTCATCAACCGTAAGTTTGAAAAAGTGTAAAAAACTTGTTGCTGCGGACCAGCTCATCAAAACATATTTGACGCGATGTGGTTTTTTGAGAGCGATATAGAAATTACTACAAACAAAAATAAATTACATTGCACATGGTATGTCTTCGTCAACTACTATAGTATAGTTAAATGTGTGTTTTAGATTTGAATTTCATATTTGTATCCATTTTTTCATCAGTTTAAATATGCTTCAGGCAATATTTTTTCAGAAATGGCAGTTTTTAAAGGGAAATAAAACAAAAACCGTCAAAGTATGAGTATTGTGATTGTTGTTTATGTTTACTAGAGTATTTATACTTCTACAAAATAAAGAAAGATCGTGCTTCCCTGTTTTGTATTTAATTATACAACGAGTTGAAAATTGCAAAGTTCATGAGTACCACAGAGCGCTCTGAGCCGAGTAGAATCGCCAGACGCCTGCTTCACAAGTTAGAGAAACTTGTTGAAAACTACGGAGTCTCTATACAGCTCCAAGAGTTTAGCTGTTTTCACCATGTTGCAGCAGCAAAACTGAATCACTTAGAATTACCATCTGTACCAGTACCAAAAGTCTGAAACTTTCTTACATCAAATGTGAAAAAAACCTGTAAATACCGCTTATACACAATAATGAGATGTAAGTCGTCAAACTAAGATAAAATTCTTCTTCTTTATTTTTTATTTTTTTAAGAGTGTGTAGCGACTTTACAAAGAGAACATCTAAATAACTGGACATCTACCAGTCATGTGATTCCACATGTTGGTCAATGTCAAAATAAAAGAGGGAATGCAAGTAGTTTAATATCCACACCATTTATATTAAACAATTTATTTATGTTTTAAAACAGCATATATTGCACAATATTATATATATATATATATATATATATATATATATATATATATATATATATATATATATTATTACAGTTGTTTGAACTTGCAACATGACATTCTTGATGAGCACACGGCCTTAGCCTGCTGTGCCACTGGGCTGTTGTTGAAATTTGTTCATTTTTAAGCTTAGATTAATACCTGAACAGCTTTCGCGGAAAATCTGAAGGTTCTGCTCGATTCTAGAAATATTCCATTTCCTGTTTGAAAAGATCCAGTTTTTTGTTTGGTATATACCATAGAATGGAATTGTACACAACAGTTGCATGTTTTTCTAAATTGTAGTTCCTCGTTTTAATTAAAAATAAATAAAGGAATAATTTATTAGGTAGAAATAAATACATGATTTAAAAATGCATAGAGGAAAGAGATCAGAGGTTGCAGGATATCTGGTTTTGCATCTAATCTCTTCATATATATCACAATTAATAAAGTGCCACATCAATCACATTGAATATAAAATTAAAATAAAAGCTTTTTTAAAAAATGCAATTCTCAAGTCTGCAAAACATAAGTGCCTAATTGTGGTTTGAAACTGGACAATGAATGGTTACCATGCATAGGCATGATATGAAGTACTGTAAAGTGACAGCGTGTTCTTTGTTTGTGTGTGTGTTCTGTGATTGGTTGTTTATGTTCTGTTAAAGTTCGTTGTTAGGCACGCAGGACCTGCATGGCAGCGCTAGTAGCCTTCATCCTAGCCCGCAGAAGGACGCTCACAGAATTGTTCCCATAAGCGCACCGTCGGGTCAATGATTTTTCATGCAAACAGCACCTGAGAGTGGACATAATTGTATGGGGGGGGGCTCTTGTTGGCTGAGAGACAATAACAATGTATCTGTTCATGTTAATCTGTTCAATGTATTTGTTCAACACCACCAAACAGGGGCGTTTACCCACTTTTTTTAGTTAGCACTACACCACTGGTTTTACTTGTTTACAATAACAAATAGTAGATTAAACAACAAAAATGAGCTGATTTACTTTTCATTTATTAATGCCAACAGCTTTGCTCGCCTTAAATATTTTCCAACTCTCTGCGCTCATCTGAAGTAATACCCACCTCGCTTATGTCGCCTTAAAAAAATTCCCTGGTCGCTGGACTCGCCAGCTACTCACTACTATACTCTCCTAGCAGAACTTTTCATCTCTGATTCCATTACAGTACACCATGTCGGTGCAGCGTGCTGCTCTTTCACTTTTCTATAAGGCATCTGAGACGCACTGCTGTGACGCACTGATTTTATTAATCACTATTTAAATAATTGCATAAGAGAAGTTATAAATATTCTTATTTCACCTGTTGTTTTAATTGCATTTGGATCATTCCAGACACCACCTGATACGTGAGCTCAGCAAACTCGGCAATGCATTATCAACTGTTGGTTAAAAAAATAAATGAAACAGACACATTTGTTACATAAGGTAGGCTATGTTATGTAGATGTTATGGCTCTTTTGATCAAAAGTAGATGAATAAATAATAGTAACAGTTGCCTATTTATTTTGAATATTAACTTTTAAATATTTAGTGATGTTGTTTTGAGAATAGGCCTATACAGTGTATATCTTAGTGGTAATATATTTGTTTTTTTTGGCCCCAAAGGAATAAGTATTCTCTCATTTGGCCCCAAGAAAAATATTCTTGATAACACTGTGCCCTGCAATGCCTAGATTGTTTTGTTGGATTTGTAAAATATTCAGAACGAAATCCGCCCATTGAGGAATACCGTCGTGCAACTGTCTGTAACACAATCCAGCAGGATCTGCATCACAATGAGCCACGGGCCAGACTCCAACAGCAGCAAGAACAACATAATTGGGACCAACAGCTAAACAAACAAACTCAACAACAGGATAATTACATGTGATATATTCACAGCCAGATCTTCAGGAAACTGCCCCCGCCAAAACAAGCCTTGCCAGATGACTTTGAACTCCTCATCCTTGTATGCAGTGCACCAACAAAGACCAAAACTGTTTGGGAAGACATTGTGGTTGTCGATAAAGTGTATAACGCTTTACGGAAGTTGAATCAATCCTTTCTAAAAAGACATCGTCTTGCCACAAAACTCTGTCAACTTGCTTACTAATCACAACTTGAATGCATTTCAATGTCATTCTGACAATGAAGAAGCAGATGATGATGAAATCACTGTGGAGGAAACAACAAAAGAACACCCTCACCCCAAATAACCTTTGCTACATAGGTTCAACTGGATGAAGAGGCTATCATTTACAACAATTCAGTATTCAGTCAGCAGGAAGGATGATTGCACTCCAACTTATGCTTTGGGAAACCATTTTCACATTCACATACTAAATGTTAGAACCTCCTTAGATAGAATTGACCACAGCTACAGTATATCCCATAGCCAGTAGCAATGCAAGCTGGCAGAGTGCAGGTGCATTACTCTAAGTAGCCTGGTTAGAAAGACAAAGGGCCCCTTGCATGAGGCAGAATGTTGTAATATGTTAGACAACTGAAAAAAAAACTTGCCCCATCATTGATTTTGCAGTCTACTTTGAAATGAATAGCTCAGGCTGCAAAACTGCAGTGCTTCATTGGCTAGAATAGTGCCAGGTTGTTATCAAGGTTTCAGTGCTATTCTCAAGGGTATAAGTGATATTCTCAGAAAAAATGCCAGACAGAGCAACTAGAACTCATTATTTAAAAAAAAAAAACATCAGACACAAAGGAAAGTAAATCTCTTGGCATCTAATATGCTGGTGACGATAGATACCTGGTTACAGAAACGCACCACAAATCACACAACCTTTCTATTACACGTGTACAGCAGAAGGATAAGGACACTACAGAATACAGGTGTATTGGACTAGTTACCCATCTTGCGGACAATAAACTAGTTACACTCTAGGATTCCACTGTCCTGAAATCTCACTGTACTGCTTAAATGAGCATTATGAAGTAAAAATGATTTCTGTGTGTAGTAGATTGGTGGTAAGGTGTTTATATAGTGAAGTAGGAATTAGTTATCCTGAATTAACATTATGGATTACTGTGGCAAAATGGCTGAGTGGAAACAGGTGCAGGAGTGATGCAGTGCAGTAATGAACAAACAAGGCTTATAATCCGGTTTGGAAATTATCTTTATTTTGTGTCCAGGTCTGTAACAATAATCATCCGGCAATCCACAGCAATGTGTACTGCATGGGGTAAACAGTAACGGGCTGCAGACCCAAACAATAATAATAAACAACACGCATGCGTCCCACAATAATACACACTTGGTCACCAGTCCTGGGAGAGTGTAATAGTGCTCATGGTGGGTGATACAGTTTATTTTCATGACAGTAGTGCAGTGCTGTTCCAGCTTTAGTGCTTGCCCTTGGCAACAGCTCCGGAATCATGTTAGCTGTCTAATGCAGTGTTACAAAAAAGACGATTACATATAAGCAAACAAAAAAAAACACTCACAATACTGTTTCACTGATTATGGGGTCTCTCACACTCCTTCTCAGTTTCTGAACACAAAACCAATGTAAAGGAACAGATTACAATTTTCCGTCCTCTTTTATATTGTTGCACATGACCCCTTGGTAAACGCATGCAACCGCCTCTCCAATTTGTGGCTGTCATGTCGTTTCCCTTCCTGGCCAATGCAATTGAGTCTCTCCCCCTTCCTGGCTGGCCGACTTCCCTTGAACCCTGGGAAAGAACTGTCAGGCCAGCCCATCCAAGGAACTCTGTTTTCGCTGCTTGGTGCCCTCATAGGTCTGGAGGGAGATTTACAACCAAGAATCATTGTATTTCTGTTACAATCACCTACTCTGAAATGTTGTTGTTCAGGATTAGAATATTCCAGAATTTCAATGTGAAAGACCTGTATACACAAATTATTTTGGTTATTTTATTTATTTATTTATTTATTTTAGATAACAATGTGATGGAGTCTTCAGCACACAGCGATAAATATGACAATGTTCAGTGTTTAGCAGTTGAGCCTGTTTAAGGTTCTGTATAGCAGTGAATTGAGCAAAAACTGAGTGTGTTTAGGATGCTGCAGTTAAGTTGCAATATAGAGGAAGATAGATAACTGGTATAGGAAAGCACGGTCCAGCAGGAAACCAGGCTGGTGAGAAGAGATTTCTGTAAAGACGAGGAATGTCAAGTACTCTCAGATGTAAAAGCGCAGAAGCGCTGCGGGAAACTATTTGATAAATGTATATATATATATATATATATATATATATATATATATATATATATATATATATATATATATATATATATATATAAGCTACTGCTCATTGGAATTCTACTCAGTCCAAACTTTACACAAATGCTTAATTGCTCTTTACTAAGTAATTTACGTTGATGCTAGAATCTGTATATGTTAGTAATGTAAATCTTTTACTTTCTTATCACTTTCTTACTTTGAGATTTGAAGTGCCAAACTAAAGGAGCTAGTGAAAATGCAAATTAAGGCCCTGTAAACACACAATTGGCAGTCGCAAGACAAAGGCTGTCAAACAAAGGGAATTCAGGTCAGTGTACGAAGATGTCTGTGATATCCAGCATTCTTCAGGGATTTGAATGTGCCAACTTTGCAATACATTTCAGCCACTTGTAAAATATTACCATGCAAACTTTATTGTGGAGGTCCCTGAACTGGGCTTGATCCAGTCATTGATGTACCATGTGGGATTCCTACTGTTTGGCAAGCACTGTGTGTATGATTCCATGAAATGTAAAATGTATTTTAAATGCAAATGGCATGATATACAGTTAAAAAAAAAATGTCCTTTTTAAATTTTATTTAACACATTCATTACAGTATAAACTCACCCGCTAGAGCAGCTCTTTGCATAGCTTGTATATTTATTTAAGAACAAACTATTGACACTTTATTAATTTTGAGCCAACCTTGATTTTACAAATCATTAAACCTGTACATTCTACAACAGACTGCAGATGCTTTGTTACTGAAAACAACACATTTCAATATATTCTTAGTGGTCTGGCCAGAGGGCAATGTTACTATATGTAACACCTACCTTGCTTGATTTGACTATAATAAATTAGAAAGACCTGTAGGGATCTTGTCCTGTCTGATTCCTGTTAAGCAAGAAGCACCCTCCATCCTTATTTGAGATTTTTACCAGTAAGTCATGTCTAAAAGACCGACTTCGCACAGCCAGGACACGGACCTGATAGAACATGGAGGCTTAAATTCAGAACTTGAAGATGGGTGTTGGATAATTGAATAGGTAAGAGCTTCATGGTACAGTTGAAACTGCTTAATGTCACATTAAAGGGACTGAGCAAAAATGGTGACAATAAGCAGAGTTGACATTATCAGAAGTTAGCCAATAAATTAGTAAAATTGAATGCATTATGCTTCAGTAATTAGAAGAAAACCCCAAACAGCTTTAATAACACTTTCTTTCAGCTTACTGTGTGCAAAATGCTAATATCTATGCCATTAATATACCAGACACTTATTTTAATTATCCATACTGTATTAAACCAAAATCATGAAAATGCTGTTAATATATTAATGCATCTGCCTTAATGATATAAACAGGAAAGTATGCATAATAATTGCAATTATTTACTGACTGTATTTTGCATTTAATACATTTGAAGACAAAAAAAAAAAAAAAAAAAAAGTTTTAGTAGGCCTACTTACAAACAGAATATACAATCCAAACTGTCCAACAGTGATATCACCGTACAGCATTTAAATCAAACAAACAAACAAACATATTTTAACAGTGCAGAAGGATATATCCTTGATGACGAAGTTACAGAAACAAACTTTTTTCTGGTGAAATGTCAGAATTGAAAGAGTTTTGTCCAGTAGTGAGACTGAATCCTGGGTGTACAGATCCAGCAAAGCCATGGGAAGAACTTTTATTTTTATTTATTTTAAACAAACTCACGGCATCTTATTTCCCAAAGAGTTACGCGATGTAACTGCAATGTTCATATGACCAAAAGGCTTGCGAGAATAAGGTAGATCGAATGTGCCAAAGTACAGTTGGTCATAGATTTCCAGTTGAAAGTGATATTAAGTGGGGGTTAACTGTATACCTGTTACATTTGATTAACATTAACTGGAGTGTGATAATAACAGAAGTGATATAATCAGGAGTTTGTTTCCATTGATTTAGATTATATTCGGGCCAGGACATTTCAACTTGATGATAATAAGCAGAGTGTGACATTAACAGAAGTGACATTTAGCTGATTCGACTGTATTTCATTCAATTACATAAAGTATTTTCCCTAAAATGTATTGAGTTTAAACAGCATTTTGTAAACAGTGAAATTAAAAACCCTAGTTAATCCATTCTTTTTATATAAATTATTCTGGATTAATGTTACAGAACAGTATGATATTAGGGCAAGGTTATTACCTGCCTATTTGTTTGTGTGTGTGTGTGTGTGTGTGTAAAGCTGAACATTCAATCAGAACAATACTTTCTATATCATTTGCAATATTGTGTATACAGTTAGCACTGAAAGCAATGACAAAGCATGCTTGTATACAAAATGAATCACTTTGCCAGCAGTCGCCTCTTTAGACATTTGTTTAAATCAGTGTTCTATAGACAGAAATGAAAGCCTAGGGGTACACCGTGTTACTTGTGCAATAAAGTACTGACACGGTTTGTATTTCTGGGGCCATTAATCTGTAGCCTCCCACTGCTTTGATTTATCGTCCTCTGTGATGTATCTGCATTTCTCTGACAAATAGAATTGCACACATTGACTGGATTTGAGGATTATAGTGGAAAACGTTTTCAATTTCAGTCACTAGTGGTTATCAAGTTTAGGTACTGGAGAGATACACTGGGGTGTGATGTCAAATTCCCATCATTGAGCTTTACAGTGACAACAGACCTTATTTTTAGGCCCTCAATTGTATATACGAATCTTGCATATTTAATTTAAAATTATCTTTGTGGGCTGGTATTTGTTTGAATTGTATGTAAAAAAATATGGTAGAGAGGTGTTCTAGCCAGCTGCATATGTATGAAACAAATTTACAGAGCATTCAGTGTTTTACTGAGATGATTTCAGGAATGGCACCCATAACGGAATATTTAGCCATCACAACATGATAACCAATTATTATTTCATTATTTCATAGGATTTTTTTTTTTTTTTGTGCAATTTTATCCGATTCCATTTACTTTCTGACAGTGTTAAGCGAATGTAAAAATATGAAATAAGTTCTATATTTCGGTGGCCTCTAGTACTTAATCACCTGTAATGGCAGCAAAATTCACTTTTAAAAGCTGTTGACCCAAATGTTCTTTGATCTTTATGCAGTTAATTTAAGTTTACAGACTGTGATGAGGCAAGTTTGCCCATGCCACACACGCACACACACACAACTAGATTGATTGACAGATAATAGTAGATGTTACTTTAACAGTTATGATGAAAACAAGTAATATGCTTAAAAGTATTATGGTATTTCTCTTGACACAATTAGAACCTTGGTAAATTGCAGATATCCAAATCTCGAGTGTTTTGTAACAGACAAATGAAAGTTGTTTTGATGTCTATGCAAACATGATTCTATTGACAGATACGTGTATTGTTGTTGTCTTGGGATATAACAATGGGATGTATTAAAAAGCAAAATAAAGAGAATTGATGGGTTTGAATACTTTCCAAGAAGCTAATTTCTGTAGCATCTGCCTTTGCTATAGCACCAGAATACAAATGCATTGTAAGTAGATTATCTTTATGACCCATTTATTTTACATGTTTTAAAAGATGTTCCTAATGTTTTTCCAGAGAGTTCTTCCAGGACATGTCATGTTGATAACACTATCCATTGTTATACATTGAACAAGACTTATACTGTTACTTGAAATTACCCAGCATGGGAGAGAGGGTCAATGCTGCTTGTCAGAATGTTGTGAAATAAAGAAAACATTGCCCTCCATTCTAGAGATAATGGCTAAAGACACACCCCATAGCAAATGGCCTAATCCTAACTTTCTAGTCCTATCCAGTAAGTGTAGGCAGATTGCTCAGTCACGTCACACACGGGAGCTCAAATCCATCTCTCTGTGGTCTCCTTGCTATTAGTACAACCGGAACCCAACATTCTGACCCCTTGAATGGAGTCGCTTGTTCAGCTAGTCGCTCCAGTGACAACCACTCCTAGACCACAAACATGGGTATCCCTGGCGATTGGCACTAAACAAGCAATGCTAATAAAGAATTGATGAACAAACAGATTGGCTGAATTATTCATGGTTTGGCCCATTGAGATTAATAATATGGTATGTTTTGCATCTTTATTTTCAATCATGATGTAAAGTCCAGATTGCTTTGTGGCTTTCCCATTATACAGTTCTGCTTGTTTAATAACCCCACGCTCATTGTCCTTGCAGCTTATGGAAATATTGTAATGATTATTTAATTACATCACTGGGGAGATTATATGGCCAGAAGAAATTACATTTAAATTATTAATTCAAGGTAAGAAGGAACTCTGATGTAAGTACTGATTTGAGCTGATGTGATTTGAGCGTATAAACAAGAGTAGATTTTTTTTGTATGCCTCAGGGGGTGTTGTACCTAACCTCACTTTGTGATTGATTTGACAGTTATCCTGTTTCTTTCCAAATAAATGGGAGCCTTACAAAGCTCATTAAAGTGCAGAAAGATATAAAGATTTGCACATAGACTTGCTTCAGAATAGCCGGGGGCTGTCGAAATATATTGTAAATATCTACTATATGATATGAAGTTATGTTCTTTATTGAACTATATTTTATAATTGAGAAGGAGTCGAATGTATATGTTGACTGATTTATCTTGTTTCATTCACCCACTGCTAAAAAAAGGGAATATTTGTCAGCATTGTTACACACAGACATCTCCTTACTACTTCAAAAACATTAATAGAATGTTTTCTCAATTAATTTGGGGGAAAAAAGCAAGAATCAGACGTAGTGAGATATTTCAGAGCAGTGATAATGGGGGACTGAAAGCAGCAAATGTTTACTGGGACTCCATCTGGCATGTCAATCATGAATGTTTTATTGAGTGGTTTACAAAACCTTTACTGTCAGAGTATCTTTTAGGACAATTAGAAAGGGATGGGATTGCTCCTTATGGAATGATAAATATAGTAATGCATGCTTCGCTTTATTGCCTCCATAAAGTTGGTTTCCTGACTATTTTATATTTTTTTTGTAACCAAATTGATTAGTGTAAAGATAAAGGAAACAGATTGATAATTAATCTATTTGAGAAAAAGATATTTGTTTGTTTAAATCCTTAATAGAAGAGTATAGATTGCAGCATGGTGATTCCAGATTCTATACTCAAATTTGAAACTCCCAGACTACAATGTCCAGTATTATCACCCTTAGAAATATTTTAAAATTATTAATAACAAAATGTTTCAAATATGTATTTATTTAATTGAGATAATGTCACAAACAAACACATTACAGAGATAAATGGGAGTGGAAAATAATTATCAGAAGACTCTTGGCTAACTATTTATAAAATATCAAATTTCAACATGTGTTTTGAAATAGAAATGCAGTTTATTGATTAGAAGCCTAGTTTTATATAATAATGTATATGTTGAGGGTACTGAATATCTTAACTAATGATCAAATATATTATCTATTTCTTATATATATATAATATATCTATATTATATATATATATATATATATATATATATATATATATATATATATATATATATATATATATATATATATATATATAGTGAGCAGGGAGAGGGTTAATTTCCTCCCTGCTAGAAACGGAACATGTGCGAATGCAAGTTTTGTTTATTTAATTTGTCTGATTATCACCCGCACCGGGAGATTTTTGTAAATTAGGAACGGGTGCAGGGTAAAAGAGTCAGCAGCCAGTCTATTCGAGGCTGCTGAGTAGAAGGGAGCAGAAGGTGCGCTCTGTTCCTGAGCCGTCAGAAATAACATAAGTGTGGTGTTTAGACCGGTGTGTTTATATTTGTGTTTACATTGCAGGTAAATGGCGTATCCGTCCTGCGAGCTAGTCAGGGACCTGCAACAAAAGTGTAGTTAGTGCTCAGAAGGATCTAGGTGTTTATTTGTGTTTGTTTATTTTATTTTGTGTTTATTAAAAAATAGCGCATAAGCGCTGGAAAAATCAAGTTCTGTGTCCTGGGTCCTGTTGGAAAGGGGCATCGAACCGTGGAGTTTCAATCTTATTTACATATGTTGGCAGTGTGTGTGGGCGACCCTACGACCCAGTGAAAATGATTTAAAAGAATTGATCGACAAGATCAATATGAACACTGCTGCTCAAAAAGAGCAGAAAAAGAAGTGGAGGCAGGAACGAGGGATGCCAGAGTAGGAGCCGACCAAGTTGGAGCTGCTGCTCCAGAAATGGGAGCTGACACGGGAAGCCCCGCTGTCTCCAAAGCGAGAGAGAGAAGTCCCGCTGTCTCCACAGCGAGAGGGAGAAGCCCTACTGTCTCCAGAGCAGGAGGGAGAAACCCCGTTGTCTCCAGAGCGGGAGGGAGAAGCTCCGCTGTCTCCAGAGCGGGAGGGAGAAGCCCCGATGTCTCCAGAGCGAGAGGGAGAAGCAACAAGCAAGGGGGAGGAGGTGAAGAGCTCACCTCAACCACAGCCCCAATCACCACCCCTGCGATACAGCGGCGCTACTACGGGTGGTACCTTGCCCCATGCTCCTGGACACCCTGCCGGTCTGCCTAGACCTCCCTACCCTAGACCTGGAGCCCAGGAGTCTGCACTGTCGGTCACAGCTCTGCTCATGGTTCCCTATTCCGCTCTCCCTGAGCACCCAGATGTCGCTAGGCTGCTGCCAGACGTCGCTTGGGCTCCCCCTGTCAGCTGAGTCACTCCCCCTGGGTGATCGGACATCGCTGTGCCGGTCACCAGGTAAAGACCTCTGTCTGCTGCTGCAGCAGCCTGTGTCGCGGTCATCACTGCAGTCGCCCCAGTCAGTCCAGTGGGGTCCTGTGTCGTCAGGTCGTGGTCCCTCCCTGGAAGTGCCGGAGGAACCAGCCCACCCTCAAGCCTGCCTGTGGAAGAAGGCGAAAATTGACATTTGTGGACTTGAGGGTGTGTGGTCTTTTAAGGGAGGAGGGAGAGGGCCATTAAATGGCCGATGTCTAGTAAAGACATGGGGGAGGATGTGTGAGCAGGGAGAGGGTTATTTTCCTCCCTGCTAGAAAAGGAACATGTGCGAATGCACATTTTGTTTATTTAATTTGTTTGATTATCAGCCACACATACAGATTATTGTAAATTAGGAACGGGTGCAGGGTATAAAGAGTCAGCAGCCAGTCTATTTGAGGCTGCTGAGTAGAAGGGAGCAGAAGGTGCGCTCTGTTCCCGAGAAGTCAGAAATAACATAAGTGTGGTGTTTAGACTGGTGTGTTTATATTTGTGTTTACATTGCAAGTAAATGGAGTATCCGTCCTGCGAGCTAGTCAGGGACCTGTAACAAAAATGTAGTTAGTGCTCCGAAAGAGCTAGGTGTTTATTTGTGTTTGTTTATTTTATTTTGTCTTTATTAAAAAATAGTGCGTAAACGCTGGAAAAATCAAGTTCTGTGTCAGAACACAAGCGTGTAGGCTTTGGTTGCAGCACAATAATAATAATAATAATAATAATAATAATAATAATAATAATAATAATAATAATATAAACGTATATAATATTTTTAAAAATGACTAAGTAAATGAAAATGCAAAAAGTATCATTACACCGTGTAACACTTTTTTTTTTTGTTGTTCCTGGGTAGTAAGTGTTATTTCCTAATTGCTTCTAATTTAAAATTTCCTAATTTAAATTTACAGTATAATCATAAATCTCGAAAAACTACTCACTTCTAAATCTTCTGTAGTCATTGTTTTATTACTTTAGTATAAACACATGTGATTTTGGATTCATATGTTGTTTTTTTCTGACTTTATGTGAACGAAAAGACACACATTTGTCCGTTTTCCCATTGGAAATAGTGATATTTCAAAATATCACTGTCCTGGTCACAAAAGCAAAGTTTGTGGGGAATAATAGGCATGTTCTATACTTTTATGGCATAAGCAATTAGGAAATAACACTTACTACCCAGGAACAAAAATTGTGATACATAGTGTTATCGAACATCATTTATTGTTTAATCTTAAACATTGTTAATACTGAACAGCTTTTTCAATTCAAATTTAAATATCTCTGCATATGTGAATATCTCATGCATGTCCATTCTTAAGTGTTATTAAATATTTGAATTAAATACCCATATGGTGTTTCAGCTGCAGAATCATAAAAATGAATCAGTTAGAAGCACTTGCCTGCAACTGCTAGACCCGCAGTTTACGCGGCATATTGAAATCAATACAATGCAGCCGACAGTTTAGTCTGGGCTTTGTAATAAAATCAAAGTCATTGTGAAAGAACGTATTATATACTCCTGTTGAGTGATGAAACGCTAATCAAAGCCATTCTACCGTCATTTATTATTATTATTATTATTATTATTATTATTATTATTATTATTATTATTATTATTGTTGTTGTTGTTATTTATTTATTTTATTAGCAGTTGTCACAAAATATACACACTGAATCCCAATAGTGTGATCTACCCATGCTACTTTTTTCTCATCTGCCTAGAGTTACCACCATCAGTTCAAGCCGTGCAAGCCCCCCTGCACTCCAATCCACTCTTCAGGCAGAACAACTGTCCTGCTTTGAGTGTGTACAGGTGTAAAAAAAAAAAAAAAAAAAAAAAAAAAAAAAGCTTATTCTAAGCTCTCTGCACAAATCAGTGACCATCAGGACTGATGCTAAATGAAAGCTAGAGACTGTTGCATCTTACAATACAACGAAGCATGTTGTGGATATACTGGATCAAATGGCACGGCTGTATTCTGTCAAAGGTGGTACTCGCAGGTGGCCTGTGGCTGTTTTTTATAATGTTTTGGACCTGGCAGCCATCAACGCTTTGGTTTTGTACAAGGAGTGCACCAGCAATACAATCACTCAGAGTGCCTTCATTATGCAGCTAGCCCTGGAGCTACATCAGAAACATTTTGATAAAAGACACAAAAGCCGGCTGGCAAATGCCCCTCAATCTTCAGCCAGCGTTGCACCCACTGGCACACGGAATAAAAGACAATGCCAGGTTTCTAAACGCAATCAAAATAGAACTTTTGATGCCTGCGCCCATTGTGTAAAAGCAGTCTTTGGCAAATGCACTGGTACAGTTGAAAAGCATGTTTTCTGTGTAGATTGTATTGAGAAAGCTCTAATAGAACTCTAAACAGACAAACAGAGCCTTTGAACTCTGTTTCACTCAAAGCACTTTCACGTTGCACAAGTTATGTTATATTTTTTGTGTTATGCTATTTTTATAACTAGTTATTTATGTTTTATAATTTTATATGTGCATACAGCTTTCTACACCTCTTTACACCGAAGTTTATTGCGCAAAGTCTATTTTATTACAGTTTTTCTTGTCTATGTATATGTACGCTTTTTGAAAACAAAATTGAAAAAAGTTACATTTTCAATGTAAATTCAGAGTTTCTGCTCTGAAAATGTTATGTATGATGTTCATAAATAAAAATATTAATTTGTATCCAATTGTTTGTTTTTCATTTTCATATCAAAGCCGTTTAAAATGGAGCCACACATTTTGCAGGTGCGCCGGTTGTACGTAGTTTGAAGTCTTGGATGCTCTAGTGTTAATACAGCAAACACTTTAAAATACACCAAGAGGTTTGTATCTGCCTACTGTCAGCATGCTTAAAATTATCAAAACTTTTAATAACGTAATAACAATTATTTTAAGTTTTATACATATATATATATATATATATATATATATATATATATATATAGAGAGAGAGAGAGAGAGAGAGAGAGAGAGAGAGAGAGAGAGACTCTATGGGTAACACTTTATATTAAGGTGCTGCTTATTAATATATAATAGATACTTAATAATTGTGTTATAGAGTGTTAATAAAGCATTACAGATGGTTTATGATCATGCAATAGCCATAGATGGAATTACGTTTAAACATCCCAAGGTACAATAGGTGGCTAAAAACTGTCCCCTCCATAAAAAACATAATTCCATCTATGGCTATTAGAAACTGTTCTCTTTATAACACTGTAATTCTGTCAGTGGCTATTGCATGGTTATAAACATCTACAATGTTTGATTAACATTCTATAACATAGTTATTAAGCATTTATGATACATTTATAAAACATTATTAAGCGGAACCTTAATATAAAGACTTACCATTCTGGGTAATAATTAAAACATTACAAATAATTAAACATCCAAATACAGAAATCCAGGTTTATAGTCATGCTGAGTGTGGAGTCAATAAAACTAACTCAGCAGCTGTTATAAAAATAATAAAAACAGAATGCACTGTACTTTTGTTAAAACAGTTGCAAGGTTTTAAGTTTAGTTATTTTACAGCAGCACGGTGAGTGCTCCATCCTCATCTACAGAGCACAATGTGTCTCCCACACACAACCTCTCCTGATAGCCCCAGAGATCATTAATTAGGCTAAAATAGGGGAAATCCACCTTTAATCTGCTGACCACCAGCACCCTGAACAGTCTGATTACATCAGCCATCCCTACTCCAGACAGCCTGCTCTTTGTACTCTTTAAAAAGGCCAGTTTAAAATTAATTAAATTAAAATTAATTAAAACACACTTGTTCCTATCTTTAAAACTATAAGGGGTCCCAAAATAAAAAGCTGTTTGTTGAAAGCGACCCCCAGCCCCTGCAACAGCTCCGTGAGTAGCTGAAACAGCGGCCGCAGTCTCTCATACTCATTATACTTGTGAACCACCGTCTCCTCCTTCCCACAGAAACTGCACACAGGAACTTCCTTGTTGCTAAAATACAGTGGAGAAACCTCTATTGCAAGTCTCCAGTCCCTGTCCTCCTTCATTTTTTTTGGCTTTCATTAATCAGGCCCTGGGCAAGGTCCAGGCACATGAGCCTGTGCCAAAGCATGGAGCAGCCAGGTTATTAATTACAAGAACCGTCCCCCTAAATGACAACTGAGACAGCAGCCCCCGTCAGCACTGAAGCTGCCCTCTCACCTTGTCCACCAGACCTTCCCTGTTGAATTCCATATAAGTAATAGGGCCAGAAATACACCGAATATTTTAGTCCTGTACTTTCCCACCTAAATGTATGTGTCAGAACAGGAGGGCCCCCTTCCTGCCAGTTACCTGACAAGAACGTGTCACACTTTGCCAGTCTCTAGGCTCTGTTGTAACAGCTGGACGTCTTGGTTAATGCAGAAAAAACACATTAACATCATCAGTATAGGTGGGCACCTTTACCACTACCGCAGGGGAAGAACAAGGCACCACCCATCCTGACAGCCTGCTCCTCAGCACAGCCAGCAGAGGCTCAATGGAGAGGGAATATAAGTCAGGGAGCAGCCCTGCCTGATACCCCTGCACACCAGGAAGGGCTGACTCACACCCCCATTTTAATATTTTGAATACTAAAAACATTATTGTACAACATTTTAACATAGTTAATGAACCTGGGGCCAGACCCAAAGGCCTCCAGGGTTGTAAACAAATAATGGTGGTTGATCCGATCAAAAGCTTTCTCCTGATATAAGGAGACCAGTCCCACGTTAAAATCACCGATTTCAGTAGATGTTAAAAAATATTAAAACTATATGATCAAATATTCATCGTCCTAGCACACAGTAGGTCTGGTTCGGATGTATGATACTGTTTAATATTTCTCTCAGTCTAATGGCCAGACATTTCGAAAACATTTTTAAATCGGCACATAAAATTGAGACTTGTCTCCAGTTTTTTAGTTGACACAGATCTCCTTCTTTGGGCAGCATAGCTCTACTGCAGCTGAGCTGCAACTCTCCATCTCTCAAACTCTCCTGCAGCACCAGCAGCAGATCTGGCCCCAGTTCCTTCAAGAAATATTGGAAAGACTCTGCTTGCAGACCATCAATTGCTGGGGTCCTCCTGCTGGTCATTTGCTTTACAACGAGGTCAGCTCCTGGAGAGTGATGTTATCTTCCAGACTCCCCTTCTCTTCCTTGCTGAGAGTGGGTAGGCTCTGCAGCACTGCATCTGTTTAGTGTTTGCTTTCTTTTTCTCCAGGCTGAAGAAGAAGTTGGTGGGGGCATCCATGTCCCTTAACTCGATAAATCTTGACCGCACCTGTGCCCCCCACACCTTCTCTTCGAGCAGGTTGCCAAAGGCTCCCGCAAGGTCTCCTGTGCCACTGTGCTCTGCACAGGCTGGCTTTCAATTTTAAATAGTGAAAAATGCATAATACATGATATAGTAGCGTAATACATGAAATAGGTAAATATAGATTTACCTTCCAAAAATTCAGTTGACAGAGGTAAATTGGTAGGTTAGGTTGAGACAGCACAGAGAAATCTTAAAGATGAAGAATCGGGTATTCAACAGTCACAAACACACATTATTTTGTTTTCTGTAATGAAAAATGAATACAAATGATTCTGCTGAGAAAAGACACACATGCACACATGCATGCATGAACACAGGCATGCACACATGCAATTACACAACTATAATTTCAAATAAGCACTTTATATGACAATATGAGTTAAGCAGCTTAGTTATTTTTTAACAAGGTTCAAACTCTGAGGTTTTTCATACGCACAATAAAAGCGCAAAGTAAGATAACTATTTTATCAATTTCTATGTGTTGTAATTACCATTGATTACACTAGTTCCACAAAGGAAAGGTAAGGGAGTTATACTCAACAGGTCCTTGAAGAAGACCCCAAAAGTCTGCAGAACAAGTCTTCCATTGTAGTTATTTCTTTGCTTCGTTTACGCAAATCTTCAAACCCAAATTGGGCTCCTTTATCTTCAAAACCCAAGTAGGGGTTTCACACACGTCCTGTGTGTTTTCTTCTTGAATGCTTCGCCTCAAAGGCAGATACAGTCTCGTTATGCTGTGATTACGACTGGGAAGAGAAGCTTGTATCCGAGCCAGGAATGTTTATTTTCTTATAGGATAACCGGTGGTACATGTTTGTGTTTTAAGCAATAAGACCAATCATTTCTCATTCTGTTTACCATCAGCTAAACAAAGTATTTATTTATTTATTTTTTAATTTTATATGTTAAAATGCTTCAACAAACTACAGCACCACGTCATTTTTAGCAAATAATAGATCTTAATGTTGTTGTAGTATAACATTGAGAGTGTACAACTTTTGTTTTTTTTTGTATTTATTTATTTTTTATTCTGATTGTCTTTATAAAAAAGAAGTGTACTGAGTTATATGGCATAGTAAAATAAATACCAAATGTTTAAATCATTCCTTGAAAATAAATGTGATTTGTTGGTTTTATTTTTGTGAATTACAGTAATTTAAGCGATTTACATCAGGCTTTCTTCATTAAAGTCTTTATTTTATAATTTGCATGATGTACTGTATACCGTGATATTAAGGTTACCATGGTATTTTTTTAACGGATATCATAACGTGCACATTTTGTACTGTCCCATCCCTACTATACATTCCCCCACAACTGTCTTCCATTGTTTTGGGCCATGGGTGATCTCACCCTGCATGGGATGGCCTCATGATCTTCTTTATGACTTCCCTTCAATTGTCTCCAGGTTTTCGTTTCCTCCATAAATTTTGATCAGATGCTCCGAACTATCCATGATCTTGTAGAGACCCTTTGTGTCGGGCTCAGTTAAAGTCCACTGGCCCGAGGCTCACTCCCCCTCTCCTTTGTGTAGGGTGGTTTGGCAGCTGCTCCAGTTAATAGTTCACATATTGCAATGCATATTGTGTGCTCAAGAATGAATCCAAAAGATTAGTTCAGATATATTCTTATATCAAAAATAGTTATTAATTTCAAACATTTGCCATAGACTGCCTTTTCACAACAGGCGCAGAATCAAAAGTTCTGTTTTTATTGCATTTAACAACCTGGCATTGTCTTTTATTCCATGTGCCAGTGGGCACAGCGCCAGCTGAAGATTGAGGGGCATTTGCCAGCCGAATTTTCTATTTATTTATTTAATTACACTATGTAACACAATTTTTGTTCCTGGGTAGTAAGTGTTATTTCCTAATTGCTTATGCCTCAAAAGTATAGAAAATGCCTATTATTCCCCACAAACTTTGCTTTTGTGACCAGGACAGTGATATTTTGAAATATCACTATTTCCAATGGGAAAACGGGCAAATGTGTGTCTTTTCGTTCACATAAAGTCAGAAAAAAACAACATATGAACAACTGTATTATGATTCAATGTGTATATTTTGTGACAACTGTTAATAAAATAATTAATAATAATATTTGATTTTAATACAAAGCCCAATATTGTATTCATTTCAATATACTGCATAAGCTGTGGGTCTGGCGGTTGAAGAAGCAAGTATTTATAACTTACTCATTTTTTACTATTTTGCAGCTGAAACACCGGATGGGTATTTAATTCAAATATTTAGTAACACTTAAGAACGGACATGCACGAGATACAGAGATATTTAAATTTGAATTGCAAAAGCTGTTGAAAAAGCAGCTATGCCAGTGCTAGTGTTAAGGAAGTATTTTCTCAGCTACAGTTACTTAGTCATCTTTTATTTGGAATAAGGAGGCTGATGCAGCAACAACTCAGCCAACATTTGTAATATTACATACTGGTCACAATCCACTGACTCTTAATAAAACTCAAACTCTACAATGTCACTGGGGTGATATATTGACCTAAATAAACATAACATAAATAATAGCCTAAATACGTTTTAAATACTGCTTAAATAAGATTGCTAGTCTTGTGGCGGCTGTGTTAAGATTCACCAAGGTTCAGATAGAGATAAAATAGAGTCCGTCCTCATGCTTTCAAAATAAATGCAACTGTATAGAAGACAATTGTGTATGTTCTCCTGATGAACCCCCCCCCCCCCCCAAAAAAAAAAAAAAACATGAATAATAGTCCATATTTAAGTGTAATGTAAGCTCAACTATACACTTCATCAGAGGACCTGTGAAAACATCATCAATATCTATTATCTTGGTATAGCCAAGACATGACACTTTGCTCCCTTTGATTGTATTACTCACCCTGCACACATTTAGTTCAGTTTCCATAATGCATACTAGATCAGATACGCTTAGCTCCAAAAAAAAAAAACCCAGTCAATTTGCTTTAATAGGGTACACAGTGTTTCTACATCCTACAGTCTGTATGATATAAAACTGATTTATAGATAAAGATGTCCGCTGTCTATATCTGGGTAATTGCCCCATTAGTGAAAATTAACACAAGACGCAGCTGACAATTAAATGCCAATTGCTTCTTAATTGAAGGCTGAATCAAAGCAAACGTGTTAGCTGTATCACTGCAATAATCTGCTGGAGTCCAAGTAAGCCTGCAACTGTTAAAGTGCAGGAATGGCATTGGTTCTGGAAGGCAAAAAAAAAAAAAGTCTAAAGTATATCTATTGTAAATATTAACAGTGAAGCCTCTATATTCTTCCGAGGCTGTGGCAGATTCTGGTATGGTTGGGTGGTGGTAGTGAGCATCTGCACTAGACCCACTTGGGTGCAGATTGTCCTAAACATATTAAATGCTCTGCAGAAGGCCTCCAATTGTGGCGCACAAAGATACATTGACTGGTCCAATGTGCTGAAGCCAACACATGGGCAAACTTTGTTCCAGAGGACACAGCATGAGTGGCAGCCACTGACTAGAGAGCAGACAGTTGATCAGTAAGACATTCCTGAGGTATCTGTGAACAATCTCATTTGTCACCACTTTGTCCATCCTGCCCAGAAGGCGAGGGCAATCTATCAGCAGGGGAAGAAGAGGCATCATCTGAGGCCGAGAGTAGACACAGCAGTCACGCTGGGGATAGATCACACTTGAACGCATCTTCTGGACTGCTTCTGCAGACCTTTCTGGTTAGACTTACCCTTTCCTTGGGATCTAAAACTAGGGTAGGATTGGTGGACCAATTATGATTGTATTATGATTGTACCTTTTCCAGCCTTACCAATGTTTTAAGTTCTTTCTTGTGGTAGGGGCCTAATAGATCACAATTAGAAACATTGGGAAAGTGCATGGGGTCAGAGCAAGATTCTCAATTTTTGTCAATTTGAGGAGGCATTGGGCCCACTGGTCAGTGAGCCAGCAAACTTTCTGCCCAGTTAGCACTAGAGCCTGTCTATGTGCAATAATGGCTTGCTCCAGGTGTAGACAGCTCACCTGATGCATAGGCCATAATTCCTCATAGGCTTAACAGGCAGCTGCCAGGGACCAAGCTGCATATGTCAACTTCCAAGAAGCATGCTTAAGAATCCATACTGCATCCCCCAGAACTCGAAACAGAGCACTTTTATCTGAAGTCTAACTTTTGCACTGTAGGTGAGATACAAGGAGCATCTAAAGCATACATTTGAGAGGTGAGAAGGAGACTGGTGTTTGGCTATCCAATCTGAAGCCTGATGCAGCTGCACGATGGGCATGTCCAGAGATAGTGTACATGCCACAAAGCTTGATGATCACTTGGTTAGGTATTCTAACAAGCTGATGTCATGGGCTTCTCTTCCCACTACATATAATAATAACAGACTTGTGGATAAAAAATTCTTAACTGTCCAGTTTTGCCCCACTCTTCCCAAATAGTAAATAACCATAACCTTGTTTTTTTGCCATAATTTAAAGTCTGATAGATAATGCCATGGTGTTATTTATGATGAGCAAGCTTGTTGGTTGGCAGTGAATTTGACAGATTTTTTTTTCTTTTTTATCACAATCATCCTCTTGGGGATTTTTTTTTTTTATAATAGGCATAGCAGTGTCTGCTTATTATTATTATTATTATTATTATTATTATTATTATTATTATTATTATTATTAATATATGGTGTTGGCATTATTGTCTGGTTTTACGATTGCATATTCAGTTATTAGCGCTTTGCTTTGTTGGTGTATTGTATAGTAAACAAACAGAAGTTTTTAGGTAAATTGCAGCATTTGTATTGAATAGCATCTTTTAAAATGTAATAGCGAAAAAGTCGTACCCGCTACCAATATTTCATGCTTCACGAGTTTTTGGGGCCACCAGCCTCTACTGATCAGCGGGAACTGGGATTGAATATATGCACACCATGAGGGATGACATGCATTTTATTTTGCTGCAAAGCAACCTGTAAGAGAGCCTAAATAAATAATTATTAGTGTGAGGTGTAACTGAGGCTCGTGCCTCAGGTGCCTCATAGCTAACTATGGCCTTGGCAATCACAGTTGTTATTACTTCATTTATCGTTAAATAATACACATATAGAGCAAGTACATTTGCCTGAGGCATATTTTACAGAAAAGCTTAGAGAGATAGGAATATATCTTGTAAATGAGTGCACAAACTTGACTCCCTTTCCATTAATATCCTTTATTAGATAAGTGTTGATTGCTGTGACTAGAAGGATTGCAGCATGCATATGAAATCATAAGATTTACTTGTAGTATGTGTTATTAGCTAAAGAGCTTGAAATAAGTATTTTTTAAAACTGTGCGTCGCAATGTGATAAACTATATATATATATATATATATATATATATATATATATATATATATATATATATATATATATATATATATAATATCGTATATATATAAATACAAAGTTATAAAGAAATGCAAAGTTATATTTAATGGAATTTATCAATTAAAGGACAAATGCATCAGAAATGCCTGATGACAGCCTGTTCATTGTAAAATATTTAAGTTACCTTATTGTAAATATTGTCAAGACTTGTACATCTGTATAACATACTATGGGCTTCATTTACGAAAGGACACTAAGCTTTAGGAGCACTGTAAATTCCATTAGTGTGCACACTAATGATTTATGTATTTACTACTGCAATTTTATTCATTATTGCAATTGTATTCATTATTATGGTGCTTACAAAATTTGCTGCTCACAGCATGGTAATCAGAATGAATATATGATTTTTATGGCACTGCAGTCTGATGTATTTAAAAGATCTTTTTTATGTGTCTGTCTTGAGAGCAAGCAAGACTCCCAGGGTTCCGATAAAAAAAAAGACCTTGTATTCATATTGTAATGATGGGGACGTCACAACGTAAACAATTGGTGAAAATATGGACTTAATAATAGACTGGGGACAGGGTTGGAAATTTGCTGTGTTGGTGTGATATTTGTGCCTTTCTCCCTCTTTCCTTGAGCAGTGTGAATGCAAGGGGATACCAATGGGCCAATGGGTGATGAGTGGGCAGTGTCAGTGTCCCTCAAAAGGAGTGCTTCGCACCAATTGAGGAAAGTTGAGTTGGGAGTATAGTATGAGAGAAAGCGAGAGAGAAAGAGATAAGAAAATAGTGCAAAAATTCCATTGACACAAAATGGAGTTTAGTAAAAATAGCAGTTTTCACTGCTTTAACTGCACACCTATGTTTAGTTGGATTCACACGCTCCCTGCCAATAAAAGCTGTAGATACTCATATATTATACAAAATGCCCTGCTAAACTCACTGGGAATTATATTACATTTTCCACACAGAGAACAGGTTTACAGGATGTGAAAGTGTGCTTCTACTAGGTTGCTGGCTTCCCCATTGTGATGGGTGCTATTGATTGTACTCACACAGCAGCGGCACCCCAATCCATGGAGCCTGACAATGCCAACAAGGAAGACATTAAGTCTCATTAATCAATATTTCTCAAGTAAGCAGAACAAAAAGAAAAAAAAAAATGCCATTGCATAACAAGAATTTTATTGTATATGCATTAAAGGAAAAAGGCTTTTTTTAATTTTATTTTTTTATTTTTACATGACATGTTAATACATAAAAAGTACAGTTTCACTTCATGTTGCCTCTGTCTCTCCCTTGCTGAGTACTGTGTCTATTGATCGCTCATTTTCTGTGAGTGCAAGCCACCTCCACCTTCACAATAAACTACTGACCAAAAGATATGTCTGAACTGTTGGGGCTTTTGATTTATCATAGTGGTCATGGGTAAGTCTCTGACATAATCGTGCACATTAAATTATCACTCACAATACATGTAGTGTGTATGGTATGTTTTTTAAATTAGCCAAATACTGTGCACATAAATGAATGCATTCTGTGTTAGTAAATTAAGATTTATCTCACACTAGCTCACTGCTTTACGTGCTCGCTAACTCATTTTGTAAATGAGGCCCTATGTGCTATGTACCCCTAATGAAGTAAGAATTATCTTTTGTAATTCAGATTGCTAGTATGTGGCCTCCACTCTGACTCTGCTTTGACTTACTTAAACGTTAATACCTGTAGTACTATAGGAGAGAGCAAAGAGGATTTACACTTGACAGAACCTTAAAGCAAGCTTATGCTTAAGCACACAAAGATAAACATTGAGTTACAAGAGATAAAAGAAACAACTAAAGGGCTGCTAAGCTTTAAAACGGTTTTCCCTTCAAAACGATCAGCCACATACAGTACTATAGACAAGATTTTGTCAAAAACGAACAAGGATCAGAATGAATGTAAAATTATACTGCGATTTGATATAGCCACAGCAAATGTTAGCTGTCTGCATATTTACATGTTTCCCTTTTTTCTACCAAATCTAAAAACCACAGTATGCCAAAGAATGAAGTAAGCACAACCTTATTGTTTTATCTGAAAATTAACTGTGAAATACACCTAATGCACATTTAGCTTTCTAAACAACATATAACCATATATTGGTGTAGCCTTGTATACAGTGGTGCTCTGCTGTGCTAGTCGTGCTTTGGAGCCTGTGCTGTCTCCGTGGCTACAGCTCCTGACTCGCTAGTCCTCTGTTACACAAATAAACAAACAAAAACACAGAGCTCTGGCTGCATCCTGTCTGTACTGAGATTTGCAGCTTCCTTCTCTCTCTGTCACAATGCCCTAAGGCAGTGTTATTAATATAGTGTGTGTTTTGAAGTCGAGAAGGAGAGATCGAAATCATCATGTGACTTTGCTACCCAATTGCATTCCATGCAAAAAACCCTATCTATCTGTAAAGACATTGAGAAGAGTTGGAGATATTCCAGCAAATAATCAATGATCTAAAATATATACATAGTATTTCATTTTACAAAAAAATATGTTTTTTTTGTATTCCTTTTATATATTGTGTGTGTAATTTTGTGAGGGTAAAATGTAATAATACGTGAGCATGGGGAATTGCACTTTATTCATTCACGTGCAGTTTTACCACGACTCCAATTGAATGATTGATTAGCAATCAAGTCTCGGTACAGCTGCATAAAAGCAGCATGTTTTCACTCACTCAGGGTTGTATGTTTGGTGAGTGGAGAATGGGATTGAGGACGGAGGTAATTGTAATAGTAATAATAGTAATAATAGTTAAAATAGAAGCCCAAAAACAGAATTGCAAATTGTGGCGAAATGTAAAAAAAATGTCTAAATATAAAAACCCCAGAAAAATGTTCCCGTGACCATAGGGATTTAGTTGTGGAAGAGAGCAAAGGAAAACTTGATGTTTTATTGGCACTGCCCCCGGTCTACTGTAGGTCTGTACTCCTCCTTTGGTTGGTTGCATGTCCTGCCCCGCCTGCATAGCAGTGTGATCTGTGATGCAAAGCATTTATAAAAAGCATTTCGACAATTACTGCCGTACTTTTCTCTCCAGATACATTAGTCCAGATATGATGGTATCATCTCTGATAAACTGATATTGTAGCAGATCTTGTGAAGAAGGGTCTGCATAATTAAAGTGTGACTTGTTTGTGCTGTGTCATGATGGAAATGGCCAGTCATATTGTACTTTAACCCTTTAAGGACCGGGATCGTGTTAACACGGTCATACTGAATTGGGCTTCTAGGAACGCGATCGTGTAAACAAGATAAAAAAAAACACTTTGTTTTGATGACCTACAGGGCCACCGTACTTTGCAGTACAGGCTTGAAACACACATCAATAGATAGGGGAGGGACTGATGTTCACGTCCTGATAGTTTAAAGGGTGGAGACTGTTTACAGTCAGGAACAGACAAAAGCAGAAACAAAACATCACAGAAACTTGATAAGAGCTAATAAAAAGGTGAAACACTGTAAATCTGATGCATTTGACTTATAATCATATCGGAATATGTATTTTGTCTCATGTGTTTGAACCTTTTGCAGCATGTCCGATCAGGTCAGACATTACAATTTTCCCTTTCCAGTCCAATGTTGGACCCTGTCCAACATCATCAAGAAGACGTAAAGCACAGGTGTCTAGTTTTTTCTCTGGAAAAAGATGAATGAACCCGGAAGGAGCTGAATGAAACCGGAAATAAAAGGCTGTATCTGCATCCAGGGCTCAAAGAATATCATAGACATTTGCAGAGCTTTTTGGAGATGTTACAGTAATAAAATAATGATTTGGATCACATTACTCTGAATTTTTTTTTTTTACACAGCACGTGTAAAGTAAACAGCGCGTGTGAAATACAAGCGCTGAATAAATGGACTACAAAGGGTTAATATATACGTTTATACAACATTTAGAAATATCAAGAAACGTTATGAAGAAAAGGTACGTTATCAAGAAAAGGTATGTTTTTATTTTCCTTTTACTGATAATAATGTAATGAGTAACTTATTTAATTCTAAATATTTATTTTGAAAAAATAAATTGACAGTAGTGTCCATTATTGCTTATAAAGGCCCTGAGTTTAAACATTTATTATGTCATTGCAATCACTCAGATGAAACAAAGTCTTGTAATCTGCACAAACATCAATATTTTAAGTATTGTAAGGTCCCCGGGGTCATAGAATAACACATGTTTATATATGTATCTGTAAGCAGAATACATAATAAAAAATAAATAAACTATGTGCTTGGGATCATTGTCCTTCTGAAAGGTGAATTTCCTCCCAAGCTTCAGTTTTTTAGCAGACTGAAACAGATTCTCTTGCAGTATTTTTGTGTATTTTGCTTCCTTCAATTGTAACAAGATGCCCAGTCCCTGCTGATGAGAAGCTTCCCCACAGCATGAGGCTGCCACCACCATACTTCACTGTAGGGAGGGTGTGTCTTGAGGGATGGGCAGTGTTATGTTTGCGCCACACATAGTGCTTTGAGTTTTGGCCAAAAAGCTCTATCTTGGTCTCATCTGACCACAAAACCTTTTCCCACATCGCAGCTGGGTCACTCTCATGCTTTCTGGCAAACTCCAGACGTGCTTTCAGATGGTACTTTTTGAGTAACGGCTTCTTTCTTGCCACCCTCCCATACAGGCCAGTGTTATGCAGAGCTCTTAATATGGTTGACTGGTGCACCATTACTCCACTCCCAGCTATTGAACTCTGTATCTCCTTCGAAGTGATTGTTGGCCTGTCTGTGGCTTCTCTCATAAGTCTCCTTCTTGCTTGAGCGCTGAGTTTTGAGGGACGGCCTTTTCTTGGCAGTGCCTGGGTGGTGTGATGCAGCTTCCACTTCCTGATTATTGATCCAACTGTGCTCACTGGGATATCCAAACACTTGGATATTATTTTGTACCCTTTCCCTAATCTATGCATTTTTATTAGTTTATCTCTAACTTCTGTAGAATGCTCTTTGGTCTTCATTTTCCTTCCGATTCACAGCCTTACCAATGATCCTTCAACAGTGGGGTTTTTATGCAGAAAATGTGACAGCAACGTTAATGGTTCACAGGTGGAGGCCAATGGTAAGGTAATTGTGTCCTGGTTAGGGCAATTTCTTTCATCGGTGCAAACTGGGAGCTTCCACAGCACAGGGGTTGAATACTTATGCAAGCAAGATATTTCAGTTTTTTATTTTTCTTAAAAATATTTCCCAACATAAAACCAATGTCACCTTACAATAATTGATTCTGAGTTTCAGTGTTTAAAAATAAAATATCAAACAGAACGAAATTTCAATGTACCATTTGTAATTCGTAATATGAGAAAATTGGTCAGGGGTCTGAATACTTTTGCAAGGCACTGTATATATATATATATATATATATATATATATATATATATATATATATATATATATATATATATATATATATATGCAGGTGTTTATGCTATTCCTTTATACATCTAGACCTGTATTATGCAACTATGCAACATTAATTCTTAAAGAGCTTTTACAAAGTTGCCTTTGCACTGTTTATTTCAAATGCTCATCATGGAGTCTGAAATCATATGCTTATGACTTTTGTTTAATTGCATTCTATTGAGGAAACCTTTCAGTTTTGCTACCAGCTCAAAGTACAGATTGGTAGAGAAAATGCTGAAGCCAGAAAAACTTAAATTTGTATTACTAGGTGCATAATATTTACTCCTAACCTCAAAATGTTGCAGTTTATTCAGTGGCAAGTTTGAGTTTGTTTATAAAAGTCACATAAATAATGTTTTGTATTAGTCAGGCTCATATAAGTATCACCATTGTGCACTGATGTAGCTGAAACTACATTTTACAGATATGACAAAGTAACAGTTTGATTCATGTTTGACAATAACTCTGGATGCCAATTTGCATTTGTCAGGTTCATCATTTCTAATTTATTTTCACACACGCTGTTTAATTTTTTTTTTTCAGAGTAAAACAGGTTTAAAAGGCACTGAATGGCAAAAGGACACTCAGTACTGTATCTCCTGCCAAGCCCCACCCCTTGTTCGCTGTATTTCTCACATACCTATTTATAGACGTACATACTGATAAATCTTCTCCTGATCACTCGTTTTACTGCCAAACTACTCATTATTGCAATCCAAGTCATTATTTTATTACTATAACATCTCAAAAAGCTCTGCAAATGTCTGTTATATTCTTTGAGCGCTGGATGCAGAAGCAGCTACCTCCTTTGTTGTCTGTGTAATGCATGGGGCTATGAGATACGCCCTTTTTTCAGTTTCATTCAACTCCTATCGGTCTCACTTGGCCAGTGAAAGGTTTTCTCAGCTTTTTCTGGAGAAGAAACGACTAGAGACCTGTGCTTTACGTTTTTTTGATGATGTCGGACAGGAAAGAGAAAATTGTAATGCCAGACCTGGTCTGACATAGGACTGCAAAGGGTCAAATCTAGTTTTTTCACATTGCTTTTGCAGTTCAGGTTTTTTTTTTTTCACTACAGGATCAATAATTCAGTTTCAGCTATAAAGCACCAACAGCAGTGGTTGACAAAGCAATATATATATATATATATATATATATATATATATATATATATATATATATATATATATATATATATATATTGCACGGGCACGGCTACACACCCACATGTTATTTATTTCAACCTACTTGTCTGACATAGTAACGATGATTGGTCATTCCATGTTTTGTATTTCTGAACTGTTTACTGGTTATATAATGCTTGAGTATCATTGATAGGGGGAAACAGGGCTTCATATTCCCCAGTGCGGTATTGATTAAGGCATGACTTTTTGTGACTTTTTACAAAGTAACAAAATGAACATTACAACCATACTTGTATAAGAACAATTACATTACAATTGCAGCACCAATAACTGTAGCAATATGTAATATGTCAGAAGCACCCACAGCTGTATGCATGGAACAGGCACATTCACGTTTTCTATTAAAACAGTACCAATATGGACGTAATGAGTGTTGTAAGGTTCAATGCAAATTACACATATCAGGTGAAAAAGCAAAGCACATAATTTCCAAGCAGAAATAATATTCTCTAGAACATTTTCTCTAAACATTTTTTATACTTATTTTTTTACTTACATGTTGATCAAACTGTTAATCAAATTGTATAAATGACCCTACTCATTACGAGTGTTTGTTTGCACTCGTTACTCTGCACAGGTCTACTTTTTAATCTATTACTTTTTAATGGTGCAGGTATTTACTGAATGCCTAGTTTTGTTTGTCAAAAGATGGAATAAAACTGTAAAAAAAAAGTAATCAAATGAATTACTAGTGTACAAATCTTATACATTAACATAAATAAACCTAAAATAAAGTAAACATGTTCAGTATATTGTGAAGTTTTATAAAAATCAATAAGTTAGTTGGGTAAACATAGCAAAAACATTCAGTGATTCTGATCCAAACACCACTTCTCTATTGTGCTAAAATTGCCCTTACTAGGAAGGAGCGTCCTTCTAATAAACACAATGAGGTGCTCCTTCCTGGCACACTGGCTCACCAATAACACGTCTGTACAATGAAATCTTCACTAGTCTGTCTGTCCCAGGTGTCCTAATGACATACACTCTGAAGAGCTTGCAGAATCCATGAAATAGCCAGGACTTTAACACACTTGAGGGGTGATGGCACCTGTGGGGCATGTGATTCAACCATAGGACAGGTTGTTGACATGCGGGCAGGAAGTAGACAACTTAGCCCATGTGTAGGACAATGTTTTGGAGATCAGCTGTCCGACTGCCCACCATACACCAGCTGATCTCTGCTGCTTTGGAAATATTTGTGGCAGCCATTTTGATAGTAAAATTTATCACAGCAACTTCTGCTTAGCCAACTTGAAGCAGGTTTGGTTGCTGATGACATATGTAAAGTTTCATATCAATCAGTTCACCGGTTCCTAGAAGATTTTGAAAGGTTTTCCAAAAAATGCCTCAGGCCACCATCTTGGTTGACGCAGGAGTGCAATTGTTTTTGCATCTGAACTGTAATCAACACGGGATGATCCCTACCAAGTTTCACGTGCGAGCAGGAACACTTTGAAGGTGATGGAATAAAAAGAAGAAAAAGTCTTGGAAGCATAATAATAATCTTAAAAGGTAACAAGTCTTGATATTAGAAATGCGCAGTATGAACAGTATTTCAGATGCGTGATATGCACATATATAAATAACATGATTAGTGTATGTAGAAACGCCACTAAGAATACGCAGGCTACATTTAAAAGGAACATTCTACTTGCAAGCAGATGTGTGGTTGACAGCAGTGACATAGATGGTATGATTGGTCAAACATCGTAGGGCAGCTCAGATAGTGCAGACACTCACAGAGCTATTAGCATCCATACAATTCACGGTGGATCTGAGCCTGCAAATATGCTAGACCGTTTAAATACATGGATTTGTAAACTAGAAAGCAAGTTAAAATATGTGGAAGACATGACTTTGCAATGCACAGATTTAGTTTAAATTGGATTACATTTATAACATTAAAAAATGCTTCAAACCCTTTAAAATGTGCTATAATACGTTACGTTTCTGTATATTATAGACAAAACCCATGCATTTAAAAATGATGCCTATGCAGTACAGAGTGTCTCGGTGCCACGCCCTCCAGACGGGCAGAGTAACAGATTTGTTTTTAGGGGTAGGCTCTAGCGTAATACAAAAAAAGATCTTTCAATTTAAAATTACAATCTAGCTTAGAATTAATTTTTCCAATTACAAGTTCAGCAGCACTTTTGATTACAGTGCACACATTTCCATGTAATTACTGTGTCATTTTAAGTAATAATCCAGTTTTACTGGGTAAATACCAATTGTTTTCTGTTCTTTCATTGTAACTACCGTTGGACTAAGTAGGTAGTTAAATGGAAATTGTCTTGTTTCCTGCTATAATTACAATTGATTGATTTGAACTGGTACACCTTTTTGTTTATTGAAAGTTCAGAGTTGGAAAGAGTTACATTATTGTCTCAAATTAAAATAAGCACCCTAATGCCATGGCTTAGTTCCCATTCTCCTAAAAATGTAAATTAAATGGAACTGCAAAGCAGTGACAAGCTATCCTGGATGTAATGCCCGTTTTAAACAGTATTGAAGGATTTTCTCATTTAAAAGCTTGATATATAGTTGTTTAAACAGAAAAGAAACAGGAGGTATTCATTAAACAGTTATATCATAGTGTGATTGTCTTCACATGCAGTTATGTGGCAATGACAAATGTGAATTTTAATATATCTCATGATGGTTTTAGTGTCCCCTTGGCAGAAATGAAAACACCACATAAAATGTGGACCACAGTTTAAACAAGATAGTTCTATCTCAGTGTACAGTCCTGGTTGTAAATACTAAGGACAGCTTATTTAACAAGATTTTTTTGGTGAACAGCTGCAAAATGCCTAGCCATGTCAACTGAAATCCATATTAAAGGCTTCAAATTAAACAATGGCTTATAGGGGTTTACTGTTTGTCCTGGAAACACTTTGTTTGAAGAAGTACTGTATAGTTGATTAGTAACTTTTTAAAATAAGGCTTGTTCATTATTTTTGTTTACATAGTATTACTGATCCTTTATCAAATGTAAGTATCACAAACAAAGCAAAGACTAGGCTCCTTCTGTACGGTACAGATAACAATCAGAACTAATCACTTATACTGTTACAATTATTTAAAGTAAAATCTGAACAGATTCAAGTACAAAAACAAAATCAATGTGATACTAATACAGAAAATGCACAGGGAAAAAATGTGTTTTATTGTGTTCTATAGTTCTCTCATTTGAGACTCCTTGCATTTTCAAGCAGATCAGATTTTTTTTTTTTCCTCTAGGGACTACAGTTATTCATTTCACCTTGACTGTGAAGAACTTTATTTGCAGTTACTTGTGCTAGTGCCAGGATAACAGTGTTTGTTTGTCCAGTATTTTTTCAAATACATGGTCTATTTTGATGTTTTAAATATGTGAGGTTATTTTACTCTTTAATATATGAACCTGCATGTATGGAAAAGAGCTTAATCACTACAGATCACAGAGTGCATGGAGTTAAAGGGTGGGAGGCTAGTGTTACACTGAACCAACAATTTTACACATCATAGAATTGGAAAAGGCTGCATCTGAATTAATAGCAGCCTCTTCAGTCAAAATGGTCACTTGCAAAGCCACACTGCCTTTAAGGATTTCAGACATTACATAAACAAAACATAATGCGTAATCAAAACATAAAGTGTATTGTTTACACTAGGACCGTGCCGAGCAACTAGTACATATTAATAGTTACAACAAGTATGTAATTAAATATGTTCACATAACATTATTCAGCAGGTTGCATTTAAATATATAGGAACCAGGAAATAAACAGAAAGAGAGGTGAAATTTGGTGGAGCTGAGCAAATGGTCTCGCTCAGCATTTAATGAATTAACAGAACAGTAAATAAAAAGGTTGTAACAAACAAAAGAGACAAACAAAATGGACTATACAGACAAACACGGTGAGCAAATATTTATCTACTGTTATTATTATTATTATTATTATTATTATTATTATTATTATTATTATCATGATTATTACCTCCATCTCCAATCCCGTTCTCCACTCACTGAACACACAACCCTGAGTGGGTGAAAACATGTAGCTTTTATGCAGCTGTACCGAGACTCGATTGATCATTCAATTGGAGTCGCGGTACAACTGCACGTTAATTATTAAAGTGCAATTCCCCGTGCTTACATATTATTACTTTTTACTTGCACGTGAAATACTTTGCAATCCTTGTGCCTAAATACAAATATACATTTTAAACACCCGCCTTTGTGCAAAACACACATGGCCTCAATGGCCACCTCCCCCCTTAAAATCCCAAAAGTCTCGCTGAAAGTCCTGGGCCAAGAACAGGGACTTTAAGGGGTTGATGGGTCGGCAATGTTGCTAGTAGCCAGGCTGCTACTGGCCATGCTGTCAGCAGATGTGCTGACAGTGGGGCGAATCTCTTCTCCCGCTGTACCACTGGCAACGGAAATGGTGCCAATAGTGCAGCTGTCAACAGACATGCTGACAGCTCCCAGACTGACTCCTTCAGCCGGGGCAAGTCCAGCAGTGGAAAAGCTGCAGGGGTTGGTGGTCTCTAGACCTCCCCCACGATCTACGGCAGCAAAACTGCTGTGGGGGAAGGTGGTCTCCTGACCTCTCCCCCCTTTTTCATAGCTAGCAGCTCCCTCTGGTGGGGGTCCGGCCATGCAGTTCCAGTGACCCCAGGTGATGCGGAGCGGCTGCCAACCCCAGGTGATGCAGAGCAACAGGCAACCCCAGGCGATGCCAGGCAGGCATCCTTGGACGAAGCGAAGCAGGCATCCTTGGACGAAGTGAGGCAGGCATCCTTGGGCGAAGCGAGACAGGCATCCTTGGGCGGACGGGGACCCAGCAGGCATTCACCCTCTGCTGGTGGACAGGGACCCAGCAGGCATTCACCCTCTGCTGGTGGAGGTGGGACCCAGCAGGCAGCTCCTGCTGCTCCTCCTGCTGGTGGAGGTGGCGGAGGCAGAGGCAGCTCCTGCTGCTCTGCTCCTGCCAGTGGAGGTGGCAGAGGCAGAAGCAGCTCCTGCTGCTCTGCTCCTGCCGGTGGAGGTGGCGGAGGCATGTAGTCTTGTGCCAGTGAAGGTGGTGGAGGCTGAAGCAGCTCTTGCTGCTCTGCTCCTGCCGATGGAGGTGGGAGGGAAGTGTAGTCAACCCTTATTACAGGGGACTGATGCAGCTCTCCCTCACTTGCAGGGAACTGGTGTGGCTCTCCCTCACTTGCAGGGGAAGGTGATGAAGGCAGAGGAAGCACCTGCTTTTTTCCTTCAAGTGGTGATGGTAGGGGAAGTGATACCAGCAGGCATTCACCCTCTGCTGGTGGAGATGGGGCCAGCAGGCATTTTTCCTCTGCTGGCAGTGGTGGCAACAGCACTCCCTCGGGCTTTGGTTTCCCGCAGTCCCCCCATCTGGGCGCTGGACACTCACGATCCCCCAGTCTGGGTGCTGGTTGCTCACGGTCCCCCCGTCTGGACGCTGGATGCACGGGCTCCTTCCATACAGGCATTACTTCCGCCTCTATATATTGCGTGGGGAAGTTGGCCAACATATGCCCATACGCCCCACAGCAGGGGCACAGCTCCGCCGCGAGGTTCTTTAAAAAAACATCCCAACTGCCATCCCCGACCTCCTCCTGCTGTTGCTGTGGCTGCTGCTGCAGATTTTTTCTGCCCCTCCTTCTCCTCACCTTCCTCTCCTGGGCCGGTTCCTCCTCTTGGACAGACAGCCACCACGTGCCCATACACCCCATAGGCAAGGCACCAGCCTTGGTCCTCCAGACCACTGAAGAGCTCCTCCAGGTCCATGCAGCCATCTCTCCAGCCTTCCTTTTTTTTTTTTTTTTTCAAACAAGAAACTGCGGTTCCTGCTCTGGTCTGTGTCTAGGAGGCGCTGGCGATCCCACAATAACACCACGTGTCACAAAACAGGCCGGAGTGGGGGACGTCAGACCAGAAACAAGAACCAGGAAATAAACAGAAAGAGAGGTGGAGTTTGATGGAGCTGAGAGAATGGTCTCGTTCAGCATTTAATGAATTAACAGAACAGTAAATAAAAAGGGTGTAACAAACAATAACACAGGACACAGCACATTCGCCAAAACAAAAGAGACAAACAGAATGGACTATACAGACAAACACATAAGCAGATATTTATCTACTATTATTATTATTATTATTATTATTATTATTATTATTATTATTATTATTATTATTATTATCATGGTTATTACCTCTGTCTCCAATCCCATTCTCCACTCACCGAACACACAACCCCGAGTGGGTGAAAACATGTAGCTTTTATGCAGCTGTACCGAGACTCAATTGTGAATCAATCATTCAATTGGAGTCGCGGTACAACTGCATGTGAATTAATAAAGTGCAATTCCCCGTGCTCACATGTTATTACGTTTTACTTGCACATGAAGTGCTGTGGATCCTCGTGCCTAAATAAAAAATACATTTTAAACACTCGTGTTACACAGACCCGTTTATATCCCGTGTACCTATGACTATACACCAACATTAACATACAACATATAACAGAAAATACACACAGGGACGGGCACTTTGCCACAGTCCCTTATAGGGTAACACTAGCAAGATGAATCTATCTAATCTCATGGGAAAAACAGCTCACATTCTGGTCATGAGAAATAACTTTGAAATGAGTTTGATAGATTGAAAGTCAAGGACAATCTAGATCTGGTTTGAAAAAAAAAAAAATATATATATATATATATATATATATATATATATATATTATATATATATATATATAAATTGAATACACAAATGTACATAGATTTTGATTGGGTAAACTGGTCCTAAATGCAGGATGTCTTGCCATGTTATTGTAGTGTGCAAGGTATATTTGTATTTGGACTAGTTTAAGTTGTAATCATATAATACCTTATTTGAATTCAAAATCATGTAGGACCCACCTCTATTGAAATAATCAGACTGGACAACGTTTCTAGTGAATACAAAGGAACAGTTTTATTAGAAATAAAACTAAATAAAGGAAAAATTAAAGGTGCAACAACTAAACTAAAGTAATACAGAAAGGAAGAATTAACTAAACTAAACAGTACAGAAAAGAAAATATAAACAATGACACCCCACTCCCAATAGCTGATTAGCGATCCAGAGCAATCTATGGGAGATTCCCTTAAAGGTTACAACTGCATTCCTGACAGCTATTTAAGATGAAGGTTAGTCTTAACAGGGGTATTGTTAGTAACACAAATATTTACTTTCATTAATATTTGATAATCAAAGCATCATTTAAACAGTTTCTTATAGATGTTTTGGTTCAGAAGGCAATTCTCACTCTTGCGAGGTAAAGACGCTCTTTGCGTCCAGTCAACTTTAATAATCGAATATCAAGACAGCTAATTAGCTTCAAATGCAGAATAATAATTGCCTTGCAAAACCCACATCAATCTGTATGAATCACATACAACAAAACAATTATTATAGTGTTCATTAACTCAAAGCATGAATTGAAAGCAATAATACTTTTCTTACATTCTACCTCAAACAAAACATGAATTTTACTTTAAGGTCAGCTTATTCTCAAGTTCATAAAAGGATAAAACACTACATGTTGAATACTTGACAAAGACTTTTGCTCCTTTTCAGCTGTTCCATATGTCATTCAAAACAGCCACTGAAATGCTCTCCTGCAGGTAAGGAAAAGTGCAAGTTCTGGGATTTGTCTTCCTCACGTTGTGTCTCCACACCAGGGGATGAAAGAAATGTTTTTGCAAAAACAAGAGTCATTAACTATTTAGGTTTTCCACTGAAACAGCAAATCTTCCATTAATATGTGCACTCTTCGTCCGGTTATGTCTGGGATATTCCTCTGGCACTGCTAGCTTAACCCTTTGTGGTCCTATATCGGACCAGGTCCGACATTACAATTTTCCCTTTCCAGTCCGATCCGATCCGATGTCGGACACTGTCCGACATCATCAAAAGGATGCAAAGCACAGGTGTTTAGTCGATTTTCTCTGGAAAAAGCCAAAAAAACATTTCAATGGCCAAGTGAGACTGACAGGAGCCGAATGAAGCTGAAAAAAAGGGTGTTTTTGCAATTCAGTGCCTTTTAAACCTATTTTGCTCTGGAAAAAAAAAAAAATAGACAGCGCATGTAAAATAAACAGCACGTGTTAAAATAAATTTGACCTGACGCGCTTGACAAGTGCTGAATAAATGGACTGCAAAGGGTTAATAAGAGACTGAATATATTTCAATCTCTGAACTTCAAATGATATGTCCAACTATTCCTCCGGTGATCAACTGGGGCTAAGTTAGAGATTTGACTCCAAGTACTTTTAGGATTCTAGACGTCTTACACGGCGGACTCCAATACCAAGGCAAACAGTGGGGTTGTTATCCCGTATCACAGTTTCTGAAAACGGTATCTCTGTTGAAGCCGATTGCAGGCTGTGGGTTATTAGATTATCAAAGTTCAGAGCCTTGTTCTGAGTGTCAGGAGCCCCGATTAAAAGTCACGCTCGTGCTTTTCTAGTCCTCTCTTCACCCCGGTGATTGGATAGTTTGTTTATTTGGGGCTGTGCCCCAGTCCACGTGGAGTGCTGTTTTGCCCTTGTCGGCTATATTCATGAGGTGAACTGTTTCCTGCCTGAGGTGTCAAAACATTCAAAACCGTCTGGTTTATACCTTCTTGGAAGAGACCCCTGGCAACAAAAGGATTTATTCAGCAATGGTGAAGATAAACCCTTTGTCCAATATTTAGTTTACGACTCTTTTTAAAAGCATTCTTTGTCAATGGGGGAGTTTGTGACAAGAAAACCCCCCCCCCCCCCCCCCCCCCCCCAACCCCCCCCCAGACAACCAAACCCCCCCCCCCTGCCCCCCCCCCCCCCCCCCCCCCCGTATACTCCACTTCTGTTAATTTCATAGAATGATGTTATGACCCATGCTGACGCTACATACTTAAGCACTGGAACTTGAACATTTCCTGAAACAGAAACAGAATCTTTTAAGGGACGCACAGTGGCTTATTGTAATTCTAAACTTATACATAAGAACATAAGATAATTAAGGAACAGGAGGAGGCCATTTCACCCATCTATGCTTCCCTGGTTCCTATTAGCTGATTGATCCCAGTGATTCACCATCAACAACATTATCACGTAACTTGCACAGTATATACAGCTTTCATTTGTTGATTTAATTTTTTTTTTTTTTTTTTTTTTTTTTTTAATTCCCAACATCTATACTGGTACTGAACAGATCTACTGACATTTGTCCCTCATGGCAAAGCAAAGTAGAATGTATTGTCTTAATATCCTTACTTCTGATAGTCAGGTTGGATCATTCACCAGTTAATATTAATTTATATAGAAGTAGGCTTTACTATCACTTTAGATAGCATTATATTTTTAACACAGCACTTATGATTTTCTCAGGATCATTAAGTAATAAAACAATCTCAATAAAAGCAGGCCTCATTATTACTTTAAACACATTTTAACAATGTACTGGGGATTCAGGGAGATTTCATTTTGTATATCTCTTGTGTCATTTTTGCTGATTGAGAGCAGTGTCCCTACCCGTTGATTTGATTACCTCTGACCTTTTTACAGCTACTGAAAGCCAATGCACTGTGATAGATGATTTCATGCATGCATTGCCAGAATGCTGGGATTTGATAAAGGAGCACAGAAAGAACACGATGAAGGTCAAGATATTTCTGAGTAGAACCCACTACAAACAAAATCTTAGGCTACTCAGCATTAAAAGCCAAGAGGGAGTCATTCATCATAGTTAGATGTAAAGACAGGGAGAAACCTGATTCACAGTGATGTCAGACTTCTTGGTTCTATTAGTCTATTTCTACACTCACGGCTTTAAAAGATGCTTATACTGAGAGTTTACTGAAGTTAAAATCTAATTTGAATCCAAAGCATTTTTTTTTTTTTTCACATTATCATTATCATTAAGCCCCCTTCACACTGGCATGCTCTACCCGGGTTGGAACCTACCCAGTTTGGCTACCCGATTTCACGTTGACCAGGGTTGACCCGGGTGACAGACACAAGTACACAGTGTGTGTATCAATGCCCCAGAAGCAGCTTGTTACGGACACTTCCGTCCAAGCTTCTCTGGATTGAACTGTCAGCCCAAATGTTTATTGGAGCAAATGTTTCTTCATCCCTGCTGCAGTCTGGCTCCTGGTGTGTCTCAATCAACAAAAATATGGCTAAACAGAATAAACAGAAATGTTCCTTACAGAACTGAAACCTTCACGCAGGCCTGGCTGTTTGTTATTTCGTCGTCTTATGAACGGCCGTCATGCATTTTGTCTCGCTCAATTTGTTCTTACTTCATGTTCTGTGAATCCTTGTTGAAAAATAAAGCTTCATTGGAGCTCAATAACCTACACAATTTCAAGCATTAACACAATTATCTTCTCAAACATGCCCTTTTCAACAAATTATAGAACTGGTAGAAAGAAAAATTTCACCAGCACAATTTAGAACAACAGCAACACTGATAACGAAATCACAACTTTTTACTGTAGAGGAAGCATGTCACACAATCCCTCCCTCCACGTAAACAAAGCTTGTCATTGACTGCAGCTCATTAACATCACCACAGCAAAAAGACTTGATTCTGGATCATACAAAAGAGGTATGATAATTATTCATTCATTTGTGATGTAACTACAAGGCAACAACTCCCTATCAAGCAGTGATAGATTAACCAATGGTGTGCATATGTTCACTGTTAAGATTAAGAGCTTGATTCATTTCACTATAATCATACGCAAATGAAGGAATATCATCCTGAAGGATAACATTTTTTCACAATCATGTTTATTCACAAGGTGAACTGTTTCCTGTCCGAGGTGTCAAAACATTCAAAACCGTCTGGTTTATACCTTCTTAGAAGAGACCCCTGGCAACAAAAGAATTTATTCAGCATTCTATAGTTTACTAAATTGCTTAAATCTGTAGTGAATGTTTTTTCTTTATTACTGTAACAAGAAAAGGCAACAAGAACTTCACAAATGTTATCAGTCATCATTTTCAAACAGTTAATAAGTTCAAGTAGCATGTCTGTGTCTGAAGTATAACAGTGATCTGGAAAATGAATACAAACATAGTATTAGACTTAAAATACAGGCAATGACATATACTGTATATGTATATTATTTTTGGGTTTATATACAGTAATGTGTGTCATTCTGCTGGGATGTTACATAAAATGTTGTCCTACATGTTTATGACTTATCACCACTTCAAGAGCTAATTTAATCATAAACTCCACAATAGCTTAATACAAAAATGTAGGTGTCTTTTATCTGTTGACCTGCAACATAACATCTGTTAGCACACAAAGTGTCACTGTATTTCAAAATGTTATTTGCAAAACAAGTTTCTAAAAGCATCATTTTAAAAAGCATTTGCACACCTGCAATCCTATGACAAGGCTGACCTCAATTATGATGATATTTAAAAGCATAATTTATATTAATTAGGACAGAAATTAGTTTGAGAAATAGAGGTGAATGACTCAGCAGCTGATTAACATACTGAAAAAAAATGCAGACAGAAAAATATTGTTTGTTATTTTTATTTGGTTGAGAATTAGAAATGACAGTCCTGTTTTAAAGAGGACCGTATACTGTAATTCAGCCTAAAGCAAGAAAAGTTAAGGGAGACATGAAGCACCGACTTGTTTGGCTCAAACATAGAGTAAATACATTCTTGTTGGAGGTTAGATGGTATAGTATTATCTGGAGAAATACTCTAACCTTGGCTCTGCCAAGATTACAGTATATCAAACTATATAACAAGTTTTTCATGTATGTTATTCTGCAAGAACCAAAGGGATAAAGCACCTTTGACACATTAACTTTCAACTGGAATTTCCCCTGTTGTGTACTCTTTCCCCTACCTAGTTTCCTCAGGTGACACCTAGATCATTGATTTGCATAAGACATTGATCGCTTAACCTTTGCACTTCTTATTTCTTGCTAATGTTTATTATCTTTTCCTTAATGTCTGTTTTTTTCATATTTGGCATTACATATGCCAGTGAGGTAAAGTACTTGTTCTAACTTACACCAGTTTGTCTTGTCAACCAACTAACAGATATGGCAACGCAAATTTATATTCATGGACAGTCGTGTGGTTCAGTGTGAATTCATGTGTTTGCATATGTCCAAACATTAATGCTTGCTCTAGGCAAAAAAAAAAAAAGTGTGCTTACTATCTGCTTCCTAAGAGGATAGCACTTGGTAAACCATAAATTCAAAGCAAACCTGTTTTTCCATTCTACCTAGACATTGTACACTGTGTTATAGGAAAAAATCTATAACCTGTATCAACTTGATCAAACAAGGGTGTACAGAATGCAAAGTTTAATAAAAAGTGAGAATCAGTAAAAATGTGTGTTCATGGTTAGGTCTTGGGTATCTTTTTCTTTCTAATAAATACTCCTCATTAATAATCTTTTACCCAGTTTGTGCAAAAAACGGTGTGCGTTGCATCTCAGTGGTGTTTGAGGGGAATAAGACTGTTCTACAATACTTAATATTGATTATCTGTCCACATAACAAGATTGTTAACAGGATGGGGCAAGATATGTATTGTAGTTCAATTGCTTTTGACAATTCTAGTGAAGTAAGTAAGTTAAACAATAACACGGCCCAAATCATGCAGTCAACTGCCCCAAGCCAAGGGGTTGCTTGTTTATATAGAACACATGAGGATGCATTTAGAGGGCCAATACTAGAACAATGGATTTTAATCAAGCAGAAGGAGGTAAAATGTTGGTTTTAAATTTTTGTTGGAAAGATTCAAGGTGACTGGGCAGAATTTGATTGGGTTTTGTTTTCTCGTTTACTTGATTTTATTTTAAGTAGGTTCCATCATGGCTTTTTATTGTGAAGTACCTTGAGATAATTTATGATGAAAGGCACAATGTAAATGTCTATATGTATGTATGTATGTATGTATGTATGTATTATTATTATTATTATTATTATTATTATTATTATTATTATTATTATTATTATTATTATTATTATCGTTGTAATTTTAAGTGTATGTCAGTTAACTCTTTGTGGACGAACCATTGTAATTTCAATCGAATTTGATCAATGATGTAATTGCATATAACATGGTGACAAGTGTGTTCTTTTTTTTTCTTCAAATTAGCATAAGTTCAAATTTTGTTTTACATTTTTTAGCTTTAAGATTCAGCAATCAAAAGTACAAAGCTTACCTGAAATCATACTAAATAGCCCAAAATGTTCATAAACCCAAAAAGAAATGAACAACATATTGGGGTATGACTCCCCAATCAAAATGCCCCAAGACAATAGAGATACTTTTTTATGTGGTGCACCATTTCAGTAGCTATGGTTTAGATTATAGTATACGATAGCTTCAAAGCATGCAAATTATTGGAAAGCATACTAAATCTCTCTACATAATCAAGAATCCTTACCAAACCCAAAGATTTTTTTTTTTTTTTTTTTTTTTCAGAAAATACTGATGGAATGACAGGAAAAGAAAATCTCTCTGTCGACTAACTTCTTCACACTGATTCAAGTAAATAATCTGAAGTAGATGAGCCTGCACACCTGTCAAACAATTTTGTATAAAATCAAAACCATATATGGTATTTATAAAATTCTTTCTGATTCTAGTTCCAGAGGCTTGTAGATACCACTAGTGATTTTTGTATTTAGGTCACTGAATTACGTATGAGGACATTTCTAAAGGACAATTTATTTGTCAGTGAATTCTACAAAAACAAACAAACATTCAAACTAGGTAATCGTAGGGTGTTCTTAATTTATAGAGTGAACACACATTTTCTTAATACTGTTCATACCGTTAGTGCTTTGGAAAGTTATAATGCTGTATATTATAGGTGGATATTTGCACTGATACAAGCCCTACAGTCATAGCAGGCTGACCTGAAAAAGGTAGAATTCCACATTCCGCAAAGGGTTAAAGTTATTTCTTGGGGTTAAGCTAGCAGTTGCACTGATGAGCCCTGTAGCTCAGGGGTTCCTGGGGACCCCCTGTGTCTGTTGGTTTTCATTCCAACCGAACTCTCAATTACTTAACTAGACCCTTAATTGAACTCATAATTAGTTTAATTATATAGTTGTACTTGTTTTCAGCTCTTAAACTGTTGCTGTTCAAGTTACTTATAAAATTATAGCTAACTTGTAATCTGCAACTGTTTAATAATTGAAAACAAGTAAATGAAGCAAATTAAGCAGAGTTTGAGAAGCCCTGCTGTAAATTGATACATTTTCCTTGTCAACTAATGATGGCATTTCTGTAAAGAATGTGCCTTACAAACTGTTTCAGGTGTGAAAACAAGATTTTGTAACTCCATCAACGGCATTTTGCAATGATTTGTGCTCTTTAAAAATGTGTACTCCATAAATACATAGGCTATATATAACACTAATTTACATGAAATGAACATGCTGCCTTTCTTTTCTAGATCAACCCATTAGCATGATAAAACCGTAAGCGTGTTATACTCATTAGAAAAAAGTGCATCCATGAATTAATACATTATATTGGGAAGAGCGACCAGAGTGCCTTTGATCTACAGTCTCATGGATCTCTTTTGAAGAAAATGTTATACTGTAAGTATCTGCAGGTCATGCAAATATCAAGCTGTTAAAATAAAATGTTTGAAATGCAATCTGAATCATATGCACAGCACTCGTTACAGGTAACTCTTTATTGATTTGTGCACTGACAGTTTTGTTCCATCGTTCCACAGACATTGGACAGGCTTGTGCAGTGCTGGCCTGTTGAATGGCCATTTACATGAAAGTGTCATCTTTTTTAAATGAAAGAAATTAAATGAAAGAAATCTATTTTAAGAAAGAATGGTGCTGATTGTGAAATGTGGTGCATATAAAGAAGACTTGTCATTCTTCAACCATTTATTTTAACATCTGTATTTTTAACCATATTAAGAATCATTTACAAAAGAGAGGAGGCATTTCGGCCCATCTAAGCTTGTCTGCTTCCTAGTAGCTGATTGATCTTAGAACTTTGTCAAGTTGGGTCTTAAAGGATCAAAGTAATTCTGTCTCAACAAGATAACTAGGTAGCCTATTCCATACCCTTACCACTCTGTGTGTAGAAGTGTCTCCTTCCCTCTGTCCTAGGTCTAGCTTCACTTAATTTCCAACTGTGTCCTCTGGTCCTGTTTTTTGTGCTGTGCTTAAAGCATTGGTTCAGGTAAACTATGTCAACTCCTTTTAAGATTTTAAAGACTTCAATCATGTCACCCATAATTCTATGTTGTTCTATTAATATGAAATAGAGAGAGTATGTGAGCAAAACTGCTTGATCAGCATTTTGCTGCAAAAAAATGTTAGCAATATACTGTAGCTGGACAGTGATTTACAATACATATTGCCCTTCCTGCCACTTTAGCTTCTTTAGAGCAGTCATGCGATACAAAATTCAAGAAGACAGCTAAAATTCTCAAAGATTTTCCATTTCCATTTTTTGAAGGAAAGCTGAGTACTTCTTAAAGAGTAGTGGGGTTCCAAAAAATACAGTGTTACACATCCCCAGGTACTGCTACACCTATTTAAATAACATACTGCTTTCCTAGAAAAAAGACAACATGTTGTGGTACCATTCTACTGGGTATCTGGGTATTTAGTAAGTAAAGGATCTGAGTGAGAAAAATGCACAATACAAGTCTTGTGCTAGTCTTGCTGTACATCATTTGTTGTTTCCAAACATTTAAACACTGTATTTCAAACTACTGTTGCTTCTAATGTGTCAATTCAGCCCGGATGCAGGCCATGCCTCTCTTCAATCTCGACACCTCGGTCAGTACAGGGCCCATGTGCATCAGGGGTGTCGTGCTGCGTTCTATAAATACTGTATTCATAATGATATACAGCAGGAGCATGCAATATCCATTTTTATAGGCACAGTTGAGCTTTTTGTAACAATTTCACTGGCTTCTACTTGTATATCTATATTGATTCCAACTTGAATGACAAGAACAAGTAGATCAAAGATAGTCATGGGTACAATGAGGGTTATTTGTCTTATCTCTCTGTCTTGTTTTATTGATCCCTCATCTCCTGCTGTTACCTTAAGGAGAATTCTGTCCTGTGTTTATGAATTCACAGGCACTCAATGCTCACACGTTTTATAAGGTTAATTCTGATATTCATACTCACCTCTGCCTTCTTTAACAAAAAATTTAATAAAACTGTCAAAACAGACATAAAAACCATCTTTAATTAACTCATATTTAAAAAATTTTAATACAGCCAACTTAAAAGGACATATAGAAGACCCAAGATTTTTTGCAGCAGACAGATTACAGGTAAATCTATTCTACCAGCAGGGGGCACTGATGTTACACTGAAAAGTAAAAAGAATAAAATAAGTTATTGAAAAGTTATTTTTATGTGTGAATTATAACATTTAAATTAATAGCTGCAAAACCTTATAACAAAAATTGTTCGTTTCATTATGCATTTTATAGCTCTAATTATGGATTTAGTTCCTAGAAAGATAATTCATGTGATTTTAATTGATTTTCCAGATTTAGAGCTTACCTTTGTCTGATACGTTTTGCACTGGAGGTCTTTGTAAATAAATACATCTAGTCCCACTTTAATATGGTCTTGTTGAAAATGATAGAATAATGATGTAGTGTTCAACAATCCGTTAAGTTATTCAGGGGACTTACAACTTTGCCTTAAAATGCATTACATTAAATGCAAAAATAGGCATCCCTTGATACTGAATAACATATGCTTTATGTAATTTCTTTTTTAGTGGAAGGGGATATGTTAAACAAAATTCAGTCAGACTTTTGGATCTAAAACTGTTTTAAATGCAAAGAAAAAAAGCATTACCGTATTTAAAGAGTCTCTGAATTCAGCTAACAACCAAAGTACACTCCTACTATGTGTTTTGTGCACTTGCTAGATAGTCAACTAAACCTAAAGTTGAATAGACCCTCTTGTTTAAAAAACAAAGAGTAGAGCTGTTTCTTTTGTTCATTAGGAACCTACTCTATTTCTCTGCATTAGTATGCAAGCAGGTGTTCCAAAGCACTTCCTCTGATCTCGATTTTGGGGATACAATCTATAAAACTGCCTCTTCCAGGCAAAAGAGGATCTATGGGCTTTAACCTGTAGGAATAGAAAATATTATTAAGTATGCCACTACTGATTGCTTGATCTCTTCCTGGCACTGATGTGTGGTGGATGAAATGTCTGAATAGGCATTACTGTCAGACCACATTACTAGAAATGCAATATATTATTTCAAGTATGTAAAATATAAACCAGTATTGTTCCATGGTACTTGTTATATTGTAAAAAGGAACATAAAATAGTATGCTTGTATCTTAATCAAGGAGCTGGTTTATTCAGTTGCTTCAACGTACATGCTTAAGATATGTGTATGTCTCTGTCATATATATATATACACACTCACTCACTTACTACATCACAAATCTTAGCAACAGCAAGCACAACACAACACTCCACAACATCCAGCAACATGTAACCTAGCAACCACAACAACACTGATTGCATTGCAAACTTCAGCATAACAAAATCAAAATGCTGTGCATACATGTCTCAGGGTGCCTAAGTTTTGGCCATCAGAATGTTTGGACATATCAGAAAAATGTTTGCCATCAACCAGACTGAGGAACTGCAGATATCCGAGGTTACTATAGTGAGCTTGCATTTGTTGCGTTATGTTGTCTGTAATTTGAAAGATAAGTTGTTACCTTTCTGTTTTGATTGGTCGATTGACGGATGTGGTGTAGTGGTTGGCATTTTCTGCAAGGCTTAATTCTGCACATTTGCGTTCAAATCTTCCGATATCCATTGTTTTGTTTTGTAAAACTCTGAAAAGTGCATCAGTTTTGTTGAAAATGTTTTCAAATATCAGAAGAATGCGAGTGACTGCTTGTCACAGAGACGGCCGAAGTGGGCGGCGTCAGAACCAGGAAAAGGAATGAAATACACAAAACACAGGACGGATTAAATGAAATGATGATGGCGCTGGCTGGCGCCGGTTTATTGTAAAATAAAAGGTTTTAACAAAAAAAAAGACAGGACACGGCACTTCGCGCCAAAATAAACAGACAAACAAAACGAATAGACACGGACAAAACACAGAGTGGACGAACGCTACACAAACAATTGAAATCTATATTTACACTTATCTATCTCTATCTCTATCTCTATCTCTATCTCTATCTTTATCTCTATCTCTATCTCTATCTCCCATTCTCCACTCCCGAACACCCAAAACGCAAGTATGTGACAACGTGCATCTATATATACTGTTGTGCTGGGATTCAATTACCAATTAATTATTCAATTGAATCCCAGCACGTGAATTAAAAAGTGCAATTCCCCGTGCTCACATATTACTACATTTTACTTGCACGTGAAGTGCTGTGCAATCCTCGTGCCTAAATACACATATACATTTTTAAACATTCGTGTTACACAGACCCGTTTATATCCCGTGTACCAATGTCTATACACCAACATTTAAACGCAACACATAACAGATAATATACACAGGGGCGGGCACTTTGTCACACTGCTTTAGAGAACCAATTATCAAACCTAGCTGCCATGACAAGAGTGTCAGATTCCCAGTTATCGGGGTTGTCCCTCATTATTCAGAACATCTTCCGTAAATTAGAGTAGTGGTGGCTTATTGTTTGCATGAGTCTTAAATGCGACTTCCACCTTGTTGAGACAGCCCGTGGAATGCGTTGTTTCACTACCTTGTTGAGAAGCCTAGTGCGTTTTGTGGACTTATTAAAAATGCAGCCAATCCCTCTACGGTTTAAAAAAAAAAAAAAATCTTGCACGCTATAATGAGATTTGCTGAAAGAGAAAGCACAAGGTTTAATTTATGAGCGTGACAATGAGTGAAGGTTGCTTCTAGCACTTTTAAAAAATTTTTTGCTAGCAATCCATTCAGTTCGGACGCCATGACAGCGGCTCCGTCGTAAGTCTGTGCTATCAGCTTTTGACCACAATCGTAATTTTCTAATTTCTTTAACACATACTCATAACTCTGCTGCTGTTCTGTCACTGCTCACATCATCATAGTTTAAAGCCTCATTGACTTGATCGTTTACCACATACCCCAAAATCACAGGTGCCTGAGCTAAGGTTGAAATGTCTGTTGACTTGTTGACTTCTACAGCAACAAACAGCGCTTCAGAAACCTCTTCCCTTATATTACTTCAAACAACTTCTGCAATTACATCAATTGATTTTCTGCCCCTTTCTTTTGTGTAATTCCTTAAGATCCGGTGTAGGCCTTCCTTTCTGAATTATACTATTTGTTTTCTTCAAAGTCTCGATATCCATTCCGACTTACCTTGACTCTTATTTAAATGTCTAAAAACATAAAGAAATTTTATGTTATTTAACAATTAGTACTTGTATCCAAATACACATTGATGTGGAGATCATGTACTGTATAATGGCTGGATAAATACGATTGACAGTTAGACCACATCGGTAAAGCAGTTTCACGGCGTGCTGCGTCCGCTTGGATTTCTGCCAAAAATTACATTTCACACAGATTTTTATTTAAAGGCAAGCAGTGCTACCTTGCCTACCCTAACTGCATGTCCCTGCTTTCTGGCCCTTTTTCGAAGTAGAGGCAATATTAACTGTCAAACTTTTTTGCTTCTGAATTGAACCTATTCCTCTTGAGAAGCAGAAAAGGCTAGTGCCAGGTGTTCTAATAAGCTAGGTATCATATTTTAGATTATTAAAGGAACCTTGCTTTTAAGAACATGTATGAATAAGAGGGGGCCATTCGGCTCATCTATGCTTGTTGGTTTCCCAGTAGCTGATTTATCTCAAAACTGGTCAAGATGGGTCTCAAGGGATCCCAGCAATTCAGCATTAACAATAAGACTAGGGTACACCTTCCATACCCTCACAGACCGTGTCCTGGTTTCTGTGTTACACTTAAAGTATTGATGCTTTTTAGATTTTAAAGACTTCAATCAGATCCCCCTGAATTCTTCTTTCTATGATAAACAGATATTCTGTTAATATATCTCGGGCTATATTCACAAATCATTTACCGTCATGGTAAATTAACACATTTTTTTCTGATAAGATGTTACAAAGCTTCAGATAACACAGCTTAATTTAAGAGCACATCCGTGCACCATCTGTTTCTTGCTAGCTGTATTACATTAGCAATTGGTTATTCGTTTTACAAAAAAACCCCAAAAAGGTAACGTGGGAAATGCTTTGTGAAAATGTCTCCTATTGTTTTATAATCTATATGATTTTTTAAATAAAAAACATGTTTTTTATATATACTTGTGATGAGTCAAAGGGGTTTTGGTCTGCAATTCAGCCTCCCAACAGTAGAAGGCATCAAACCAACTCGGGACTTCCCTTACCAAGGTCTTGTGACCATGACAAAAGTCATCTTTTTGAGGGGCGGCACCTTGGTGAGGGGCGAAAGTACGAGTATGTAAATTCCAGCCACTGGAGTCAAGTGAAATTAAGGATACCTGTCAGTCTGGGATTGGTTATCCACTGACTACCGGGGCGGGGTTTGCATACTAAAGAAACGTGCTACTGTGTTCGGGGTTTTGGTCCTGAGGAACAGAGGCGGGGAAAAAAAGGCTGGAGGGAAGTACGTGCGAGGTGGACTGTGTTATTTGCTTTTAATTACGGACGGAGGCCTTACTAACTTTGCTCTTTTCTATTTTTATTCCTTTTTGTTTCATTTTTGGATTGAGCAGATCACGAAGAGGATTAAGAGGCTTCCGTTCCTTTATTTTTGATTACTCCAGCACTCCCTCCCTCACATCCTTCTTTATTGTTTTTTTTTTCTTTTTCGTGTAATATTAAATACAATTTTTATTTATTTTACACGTAAATCGATTAAATCCATTTTTACTCACATGCCTCACAATACTATATGTGCTTAGTTTGTATGTTGCACATAGTAGAAAGTGTGGCATCCAAAAAATAAATATAAATCTTTTCAATTGAAAATCCAAGAAGTAAACTGATTAGTCACATCACTTGCCAAGAACCTCTGTAGCTGTCATCACAATATAGTGGATTAGATATTTTTTGCATTGATCAGTATTATAACTTTTTCAGGATTCTAATGCATTCTCTTCATTTTATGTTTTTGGTATTAGAAAGTTCCAGAAATACCTATGCAATTGAATCTTTGTACATGTAACAGTATATCATGCCTTCTGATGCATTCTGTTATTTTTGTTACTATCCCACAATGTAAACCCTTGATTGTATTTCATTTTGTTCCATCTCTCCTGGTGTGTCCATTTGGCAGGTTTCAATGTTCTGTGATGAATGTTCTTCCCACAGCAGCAGGGCAAAGTTGCAAACTGACTTTGTATTCATCCTGGATACAATACAGTCCCACAAAGGGGTTTATTTAAGCTTTATAACTTATCTTGAGCAAATCTCAGTTACTAAAGTTCAGGAACTAAAAAAGGTGAAAAAACAGAGCAAGCTGAATTACAATAGGAAAGCAGATTTATATGTTTAAGTGAATATATTTAAATACACGTTCTAAGTTTTATAAAATACCCAATCTGGGCCTGGTTTTCAGAGAACACAACATTATATGCAGGTTGAATGCAAAAGCAATCAAACATGTATACAACGAAGCATATTTACTCATAAGGTACTAACTACATAATTAGATATGCATGATACACTATGCTTTATGAAAAGTGAATGAATGTATACTGTAGCACTTATTTCCAGCCTTTATCCATATCCCTGGTGATTAGACTATTAATATCCTCTGCAGTGGCCATTACCTGCTAGATCATTTACCTTATCTTTTGCTGTGCCCTTTTGTTTGCTCACCACAGTAATACTTAACTAATTTCTTTCATATTTTGGGACTGTACAACATATAGTGCTGTTCCCGCAAAACTTTCCAGAAACCACTATAAGATGTTTTTTTCATTGCAGTGTTTTGATAATTTGTGAACCCGAAAGGTTATATAATTGTCATTATTGCTAAGATACTACCACATTAGGATGTCATTATTCCAAAAGGAACTGAACGATAGTTATTGTCTCTGAAGAACCTTTAAAAGGTAATTATTACTTTTTTACATGCTGCAGTATGCAGATTCAGTTTGTGTTGCGCAATTTCTTCTGGGAATATAACCTTATAATGTACTCTGGCTATTGCATGGCCATGGCTTTTAACATTTCTTTGTACTGTTATCTCTCAGTCTCCTGCTGTGCAATAATAAACCTCACTGTTGGAAACAAGCAAAAAGCATCATACTGCTTTAATAATGCAGCCCTGTGAAGTCACTTTGTCTCCCACACATTCTTTCTACAAGTGCCTCTTTGAATAAAAGTGGTCAGTGCATCCAACCAGAGAAAATGTAAGGACACAGGCTGCCAAACATATCTTAGCAGTAATGACCTTCATTTTTCACTTACCTTTTTTCAGACATATTTTTTTTTAAACAATGCCCAGGATGTTTGAAATGCCCAATCTGAAACTTCTGCAACCCACTTAGCGATCAGGAGGACAGATCAATGTGGTCAAGCCAAGGCAAGGACCCTGCCTGGTAGGGCTCCAGCTGGGCACATTGGCCCTCTCTATCCCTGTGAAAGCGCAAAAGGCCAATGCATTGCAGTGATCTCCATCCACAATCAGCACCTTGGCACCAGCCCTCAGGACTCACCCTACACACATAGCAATGCTTTTACTAGGGCAGCTACTGGGTACCCCTTTCACACATATCCTTACTCTACCATAACTTTTAACCCTGGCCTTAGTCTAGCTGCATTGTTGGACTCTCTCCAAAGACACTATTACCTTTTTGTATTGCAGGGACCAAAAAATACAGTACAGGGCATTATAAAATATTACCAAAACCTCTCTTGAGTTTTTTACTTTTCAGAAAGCATCAAATTTCTTCAATTTCTAATTTTGTTGCTTTAACCACCCAGCTGCTTATCCCGCGATTTCCAAATGGAGCGCAAGTCCAAATTTGCCACTCCTGTGAGAACAGCATGTAGACTGATGTGACTAAATAATAAGCAGACTATATGATACTAAAGTCTGCAGTTTTGTTTTTCGCTGGCAGATGGCAGAAGTCCCCAAGAAATGTGTTTAACCTACTGGCCCATCCATAGATAGCACAGCTGGGATGCCAGCTAGCTACAGTTCATGTTACAAGGAGTTGTAAGGAACAGATTTATTCTGCTGATGAAGTACATTTCACAGATAGTAATGCATATAACCCAAAAGTTTACCACATCAATCACCCTGTATGCCATGATTGAAAAATTGCGACACAAGTTTTCTGATGTACGTGTACTAGATAAAGAAGTTAGCATTGATGAGAGTTTGAAGGCTGTCTGCTTTGAAATCTATATTATACTTATATAATGTTATTTTGTTATTTATATTGTTATAATGCTACAATTATAAACACACTGTTATTTTGTTATGTAAGTTCTATTGAAATAATATATTTCTGTTTTTCATAATAACAATAAAAAGTGTTCATTTTTAAAAATAAGTCAAAAATTGTTTTGAAAACTGTCAAATTTGTTTATTTGTGGGCTAAGAATGAAATATCTGCAAAAAACCCCAAAAAACAATCATTTTGAAATATATATTGACAATTTATGGGCAGCTGGGTGGTTAAGGAATTGTATTTATGCTAAAAAAAACAAACAAAAAAAAAAACCTTTCTGATACCCCCATGGACTGCATATTAACATATTGCAAATTGTTCTTTTCGACAGCCTAGTAATAATAAAAAATAAAAACCTGTCTTACCTTCACATTGTATTTTTATAAGCATGGGATAATCATTGTTTTTGTTTATTACATTGTATTATGTTAAACAGCATTAAGGGAAGTGGGCAGTAATTCACTTGGGGTTTCCCTGGATTTTTATATGCCATATATTTTAACACGTCGTATATATCTGCAGCATATTGTGCTGGATGTCTTGTTTTAAAGGATACATTCATTATGATGAGCTAGGCTGGTCCAAATACAAGATTTCTTATGTATAAAGTTTTTACTAGGATCTGTTGAAATATGGATAAATAACTGTGACAGAGAGCGAATAAATCTGAATCAACAAACTCCCTCTCAACCTGTGAGAGCACTGTACAACAGGAACTGTGTGCCTCATACTGAATGGTTGGGCAGTTCATTCCAGGGGCAATTGGAAGCCAGCCATTCGGGAAGGGGGAGGTGGCGTTACGGTACCAGGAGTCATTGCCTTAGTACAGTGAGCGAAGTTTCAGTCATGAATTGGAGGTGACTGAAGTAGCTTTTGGAGGGGGCGGGGCTGAGGGTACTTTAAGGGGATGTGATGCCATAATCAGTTCCTTTTTGTGGTTAATGGGAGGAAACTAGGACGGAGAAAACAGTGAGTGAATTGTTTGTTGCAAATAACTGTGTATCATTGTCTTTGCCAGCTATTATACATATCCAGGAGCTGCTGGGAAGCTGGGAAGCCAGCCATAAGCCCGGACTTCACTACACCTGCACATCAGCAAGCACCCCTGGATCAAGCACCGCACCTGCATCTAGAGCACACACTGTCTGGAGACGTGTCTATATCTGTGTTGTGAGTCTGTTTTGTGTGTTATTATTTCGGAACTGCAACCTCTTGGATTATACGATAGAAATACACATAGTTGAGTAGAGCCAGCATTTATTATTTATACGGTCAAGGAGAGTGGAAACAGAAAACAAAAAGGACTTGAATCGTGAACTTTTTGTTTTGTCGTTGTCTGGAGCACCTGTATGACCCTTTCACTGCACACTGCAACCCACACGTTCACAATAACACACTATCTTTCAAGACCAAAATGTATATTCTTCTCCTTTGGGAAAGAAATTATTTTTTGTAACTTATTTTTGCATTCTGCTTACACATTTCATAGTATAACATACAGGGTGTGCATTATTCACAAGTTATACAACCACTGTAACCTATTGCATAAAAAATACAGACATAAAAATTGTCTTACTGGAGCATGCATTATAAAAATAAATAAACAACATCCCTTCCCCACTCTCACCCATACAATTCGACATATAACTGCTGTAAAGAATGAGAGCTTTACCCTTTACAATATTAGCCACAAATTCATGTTAAATTCTGACAGAATACCACTGAAACAACACCTCAATATCTCTGAAGTAATTCATTTTGAATTCAGCTTTGTTCATTCATGTAGATGTAATTGGCCATAATCATTCCATGTTCCTTTGTAACAAATTACATATATTCGGCATATACAAATCAACAGAATGGGTGAAGTGTTCATTCATGCATGAATGCATGCCTTATACATGTGATCAACATCCTGATTGTTTTAATATTTCTTATTCACACATCATAGATACATCAACTAGGGAATTACTTTTTGGAACGTTTATTATGGAACGTTCCAAAATATAAAAAAATAATTTAGTATATACAGTGTACTTGTGGGATTAGAAAAGCAGCATTGTTGCAGGAGGCAGTGTGATCTGGATGCACGGTGATCCTTAGAAGAGATTTGTTTTTGTCCTGAGAAACGCTGCCGAGTAAATTTTGAGAAATGCATTGCCCAGTTGATTTATGACCCATGTGTGATTAAAAATTTCAAAAGACTCGGCAATATGTTTAAAAATCTAGTGCTGGCAACTTTCATAAAAGACCCATCAATAGCTAATGTATCGCAGAAAGATTTGAATTGATTTCTACAGTTCACATTCTGAGTGTTAATCTGTAGTTTAATTATATCTAGTCATTACATTATGGAAAATTAATTTTGAGCTTGCACCCTTGGGATTCTCCCTGAACTGTATATATGGTCTAGATGCTTCCCCTGGTCTGCATTGTGCTCCTGCATTGATTGTTGTCATGTTAATGGGTTCCTGAGTCTTTAATCATCTGTATATACATCTGTGGTGGTTTACAATATGCCCTTAAAATCTATGATGTATTTTAGTATCTGCTTTGCTACTTGCCACTAAATTCTCTTTGTTGTGAAATACATCATTTGATTAAGAATATCTAAAACATCCTCCATGGTAAGTGTGTGTTGCTTGAATTTCAATTACAAGATACCCTTTGATAACAATAAGATATGGGTAAATACTTACTTTGTACTGGAGAAGCATTATGTTCTTTATTGCCATCTTCACAATCTCCAGTTACAGATGTGTTTAATAATTCAATGTCACATTTCCAAGTGAGAACAAAGAATAGAATATGGATGGAATATATTTTTGGGATACCAGTTGTTTTATCCTCATACAATTATGTTTTAACATAATGTAGCCTTCAGATGTTTGGTTGGCTTGACCAATGTTGACATAGAGATTGTTTTAAAAGTGATATTTACACATTATACATGGTGACATGCTAGAAATGCAATCCAAGGACATTCCAAAGCATTTACTTTTGTGAACTGAAATGCACACAAATGTTATCATTGAGACAACATATTAGATGTTGGTAATGAGACAGCTTGAATTGTTGATTTATATGTTGCTAGGGATGCCAGTTGGATTGTAGATTACCTGTCTGACATTTGGAATGCATTTTTTTTTTTCATTTTGCAAACCAGGGAGAATTTAAAATTCTGGTGTGCATGTTTGCGTCATTAGTCAATTATGGTTCTTTTCTCATTTTGTAAGATTAAATGTTTATGAAATACCGACATAAGAACACTTTTGGTACAGTAAGGAAAGGCGAGATCTCATTAACGACTGACTTTGGAAACAGTCCCTACTTGGCTTGATGTCGTATTTTACTATTCAGTGGATTTACTGTTCCATTTCTATATTGACAGTTGAAAGGGTAATTTAAAAACTGTTGAGAACTGTGTATACCGCTTAATTAAAAACTGGTTTGTGGACATATGTGTTAGTTAAGCATGTTGTTGTTATATCATATCCAATGCTATTTTAATACCAATATGGGGGAGGGGGGTTCAGTGGGAATGTATTTTGTATTTTAAAAATATAAACAGTTGTTGACACACTTGAACAATCAAATTCTTCTTGCTTTACCTGCTGTTTGTGTATTGTCATCGTACCCCCGTTTCACACTACCTGCGGTATGTCATTTGTGTTTACCATGTTTTGAAAATTGAATTATTCATGGGAATCATGTGGTTTCAGTGTTAATTGTGCATTATTTAAGAAGTGTAGATCTCTTACAGGGATTGTATGTCTATTAGCTGCTTTGTTGATTTTACATATCTGTTTGACTTAACTTCACAAGTGCCTGGAGTACTATAAAAGACAATTAATGATGTTTTTATAATATAGTATAATATATAAGAACATAAGAAAGTTTCCGAACAAGATGATGCTATTTGGCCCATCTAGCTTGCCTGGTTCCTAGTCGTTGATTGATCTCAGAACTTTGTCAGGTTGGGTCCTAAAGGATCCAAGTGATTCTTCCTCCGCAACATTACTAGGTAAGTTCATTCCATTCCCTCAGCACCCTGTGTGAAGAAGTGTCTCCTTTGCTTAATCCTAAGTCTATCGCCATTTAATTTCTGACTGTGTCCTCTGATCCTAGTTTCTGTACTGCGCTTAAAGTATTAGTTTGGGTAAACTATGTCAACTCATTTTAAGATTTTAAAGACTTTAATGGTGTCCCCTAATATTGTTCCAAGCCAAATAGATTTAGTTATTTCAGCCTTTCTTCATAGCTCAGTCCATTAAGCCCTGGGGTCAGTGTGATTGCACTTCTTTGGATGTTCTCCACGGCCACACAGTTCAGGGTGCAACTGTCACATTCCAGAACCAGAGAGAGAGAGAGAGGGAGAGGGAGATACACAAGAGTCAGAGATAAGCTAAGGGGAAGTAACCAGCTGGTACACAGTAGTGCATGAGAAAGCTTTATATCATTGTACACATTTCTGACGGCCTCCTTCTTTGCCCCACCTTCCCCCTCTCAGGTTTCCTGGGATCTCCATCTTCATCTTCTTCAGTGGGTCGACATATTGTTGTAGTGAGGTCCATTGGCGGTTCGATACATGGGACAGTGGACATCGGGACAAGTGGGCAGCTGAGCAGCTTGGGAACCAACTTTAATCGGACTTCCAATACTTTTACTGGACTCTATGTGGCAGCTAAACACAAACATGACCTCCAACAGGAGGGGATTACCTCAGTTTGTATTTTTTTGGGTTGTCCCTCATTTTTAACTGTTTCTATTTGTTGCGAGTTTGTGTGTGGTTTGTAAAGAGCATTTTTTACCCTGTTGAGAAACAATTTATTTTAACCTACCAGGGTTTCCCTGAGTGTGTGTGTGTTGGACCCCCAGGGATAAAAAAAAAGAAAAACTGTTCCAGGAATATTATTATTAGAGGGTGATATGAACTAATTGCATCATATCCCAGGTTATTCACAGAAAACGCATCAGTTGAAGGTGCCAGTCACAAATCTTAAGGCTAAAGCACACAGGACTGCATTTTGAGGTGTTGGTTTTAGAGACCACAATCTATCTCAGTTTGAGATAACCAATGCAGCTGGGTAGAGTCATACAGTAAACCAGTAAGTCATATCAAAATACATACAATATCCCTTTAAAAAGTACAGATAGCAATAAAGAACAATATGTTATGATTGTGTGTTTTAAAATTATGTATATAGATAAACTATGGCCTGTTAGGCAAATAATAGGGTTCATAGGGGCATCACAACTGTTTTTATTACATTAAATTCATGACTGCTGTATTTGGAAATAAACTCTACAGTATAATCAAGCTATTTAATAATTGCAGAGAACCAAGTTAGTTAAAAGGACTAAAAAGATCATGTGACAGCAAGTGAGAATTATAATACTGGAAAGTCTTTCAGTTTACAAGACAATAATATGAATAGAATTGAGCTGATTTGGAGTTTCATTGTGTTGTTTCCTTTCCTCCCTCTCAGAGGAATTTAATAAGCATTACAAAATATGAACTAATTGGGGCACAATCCTGGAAGAACTACTTTAGTTGCAAGCCATTAGCATAATAACTTTGGGACTAAAAAAGTCATGTAAGTTATTTTAAATGCAGTTCCCAAAATGGTAACACATTTTAAAATGTATGAAGAGTTGATTTACAAGTTTAATAATTAAAAACCCATCCCATCAAACTGGCATAGTTTTGTTGTCTTATTATGAACTTTGTTAGTAGATAATGTCTTCTACCTTGGGAAATTACACTGTGACCATTATACTAACTATCTGGGTTATAGTGCCCCCTTTCCACTAATTGAACACAATATTGCAACCCATGAGTGTAATAACACTATAACATGTTATGGATGTGTCTCAGTGCATTAATGTTAAACTTTCACAATGCCTTTAACTAGTAACCTTCAATGAGAAAAAAGCAGGCTGTCATTTCAAAGAGAATACATAATTGAAGATTGAATAGAAACTACCCACCTATACTTTAAAATGCAATTTACAAAATAGGACATTTAATTCATACAGCTTGATTTTGAAAGAATGCATACTGTGTTGTTTTTAGACTTTGATGATTCATGATCTGCATATTATGGATTCGGCAGTAGCTGTAATACAAATTTAGTTGACCAAATTTAAGTGACCAAGGAAATCCGAATGGAATTAGACCACCTACAGAACTAGGCAGAATTGTGGCAAATAAAACTTAATGTCAGTAAACTAGAACATGCAGAACTTGAACAAGCTCACCACAAAGACAATCTTGGTGCTGAAATAGACTAATAGTGTCTGCACCCAGATAGTGTAGGAATTATTGATTTTAAACAGAATTATTGGTTATATAGTCAAAAGTGTATAGTACAGATCCAAGGAGCTTATGATGAGATTGTATAGAGCACTCGTGAGACTGCACTTAGAACAGTCTGTTCAATATTGGCCTCTGCGATACAAAAAGGACATTGTGGTTTTGGAGAGAGGCCAGCAAGAGCAACCAGACTAATCCCAGGGTTTAAAGGAATGAGTAATGAAGATTGGTTGAGGTGAATCTATTTATCCTAGAACAAGGAAAGGTTAGGGAAGACTTCATTGACGTTTTAAAACTTAAAGGAAGTTTAACTTAGCCAATACTTTTTAAGCAGACAGGGACCAGGACCAGATTAAACTGTTGGAAAATGAAGTTGAAGCAGACTTAGGACAGAGGGTAGGAGACACTTTTTGCACAGAGAGTGGTGAGTTAATGGAATGCGTTACCAATCCACATTGTCAATGCTGAATAAATGGGAATTTTTAGGTCTGACTTGAAAAACTTTAGGAATTAATTGTCTAACCCTACACGCATTGATGGACTGCATGGCCTCCTGTCATTTTCAAATGTACTTGTTTCTCCCTTTTCCCTGTCTTTCCTGCATTTCTTGATGGAAAATATTTTTAACAAACATAACCCACCAGTAATTGAAAAGACCCCTGTATGGGAGTAGAACTCACATAGTGTGTGCATCATATTAAAACCTGTATCCCCACCAACTACACCCCAGGTCAGATTTGTTTTTGATAAAAATGATTGACAGTGACACCTTGAATAAGCAGTCTCATAGTTTCATTTCCTTTGGTGACTAGTTAGTTAATTTTTCGCTGTATGTACTGTACAGTTCTGAAAAATTAGCTCAAAAATAAATTCTCCTTGACATTGTTGCACTTCAATAAAGAACTAATTGACTATGGTATGCTGCCGGCATTGCCTAATCAGCGGATAGAGGCTTCCACAGATGGGTAGCACTAATTATCCTGAAAAGTTCTTGACTTGCTATAGTAGAATTAGCATCCAAATTGCATAACATTAACCTTTTTTTCCATGTTCTATATTTTGCAATGGGACATTTGCATTTTGATAGATCGCTATACACGTACAGAAGAAGAATCATTGCAACTTTACACAACATAACAACTCATTAAGGCAAATTTAAAAAGCATCAAGCAAATAGATCATACTGAAAATAGAAAAGAAACGATGCATTGTTTTAATTATACTTTAATCTCGAGTATGACAAAGGACTGCAGTATTAGTTTTGGGTTGGAAACAGAGAAATCCCAAGCTTTCTGATTGTTGCCTGTTTTATGGTATGGACAATTTGCTCACAATGAAAAAACAGGCCCTGCCACGACAAAATCTGTTTGCAATATCAAAAATACTGCATATTGCGAAGTGAGCATTTTACACTGAAATGTAAAGTCAAGTAGTATATGTTTAACATAAAAAATACATGTCCTAGATAGTATACATGTTTTGTATTTTTGCAATAATTTCTAACAGAACTGAAATATGTGTTTATTTATTTCAAGCTGGATACCACATCTTAAACATTCTGTGTTGAGTTGTTATTGACATACAAATTTGCATTTAAATTGGTGCTGGCAAAAAAAAAATTCTAACAACGTAAGCTGTTGTAACCCAATTATCTGATTTCAATGCATTCTGCTTTTTTTTTTTTTTTGGGGGGGGGGGGGGGGGGGGGGGGGGTTCGATTGTGGGGGGGGGGGGGGGATTCCTGTATGTCTGGATGGAATTATGAACGTGTCCTTACTCCCCTTTTATTTTTAGTTTTTACATTAACCCAGTAGTACATTTTTCACATTTAAATTTAAATGACAATCTCTTTGCGTACCAAAATGTACATCCTTTGCTGTCTTGAGTTTGCAATATTAATATAATTTGTCCTTGGAAGAATTTGAAGTCTTGATAAGATAAAAAAAAATAATAATAATTTCCATGTGTTAGTTTAGAATGACTGTATATTAATCCCTCTCAGGAAATTCTGTAGGCTAGCAAGTTAAAACTTGATGAATCAGTGGCTTTACACTGTTCAACAATGTGTCCTCAGTTTGTCACAAATTACATGATCGGCACATATATTTTTAGGGAGAATCTCTTTTGCGTACATCCGTGGTTCGTTCTAATTTTATGGTTTGTACTACTTAGTCACCGAAATGTGTCATCCAGTTGTTACACAGGCATTTCTCTCCATTCTTAAAAAAAACAAAAAAAAAAAAAAAAAAAAAAAAAAACATGTGAACTGCAGTAAGTAACCAATATTATTTATATTAATGTATTCATATATAAAAAGTAATAAAAACAACAAAATGACAGGTGTCTGTGGTCGTCATAACTACAGAAGACATATCTGCAGACAGAGCTGATAGATTAACCAAAGAAATTCTAAACAAAAAAAGAAAAAAAAAACACTTCAAAGTAGAAGGAGCAAAACAAAGCCATTTAAATTTGTGATGAAAATATACTGATCATGAAAAATAATAATATGATATACTTCAGTACTTCTGATAGTACACTGATCACTTAGCCAGCACCAGGTTTAATCTGGATGGCAATAGACTTAATAAAACAAGACTACATTGTAAAACTAAAGGTTTTGCAGATCTTGGTTCATTCTTATCTTGGTCTACGTAATGTTACGATACGCAAGGTCAGTTATTTGATTGTTTGACAACTGATGGCTTTAAAATAAATTTCAGTGGAGTCAGTTTGTGTAAAATCTGATGTGAATTTATCTGGGCCCTATTTGGTAATCTTATTTAAAATTTAAAACATCATGCAAATATTGGAGGGAAGTTCATTATTTTGTTGATCAGAATGGTCCAATGTAAACACATGTAAGAAAAGCATTTTAAAAGACCTTCCAAACTGAGAAATTACTGTGACATTGCTGCTGTGAACATGTATAGTGCTGTATTAGGATTCTGTTAAAAGCTTTATACTACAAGACATTACAAATTTCAAGAACCCCTTACATTTTATAATTTGTTGATGCATGCCTGAAATCCTAAGCAGTCTGCCTTAATTTATTTAGCCATTTCCAGCCTTCTATATCTGAAACAATACAGCCTTTACAAGTTTTGTTTGTTTATGATCTATTTTAAACGAGAGTCTGTGAATACTTCAATACCGGAAAATGTTCTCTGCACCAATAAACAGTATCATGGTTGCCAGGAAAGCTATATAACTAATCTTTTTTGTTACTGGCTATCATTATTGACTAATTTCACCTGGCTATTATCATTGACTCCCTATTTAAACCCAGTCACAGCTCAGCATTTTCTCTTGTGTTTTGCTTTTCCCTCCTCCTCCTCCTCCTCCTCCTCCTCCTCACTTTTTCATATGCCACGTGCCTCTGTGTCAGTCCCCTCTGGGAGGATAGTGAGTTTCACTTCCCTGACCTGGAGTTCCAGTAACTCGGCAGGTTCTTCGTGTGATGAGGGGACCATTGGCCACACTATTCTTTCGCAGCTCATGCGCTATATCTTGCCTCAAGAAAGAAGGCTTCGTTTTACTTCCTCCTTTTTCCTCCTGGGCCGTGGCTCTCATACTCTTAGTGCTCGAGTCCCATAACTAACAATTATTTGTGTTCCTTCAGATTCTCTTTTCTTCATTACGTCAAGGCTTCGTATGAGCCATTCCATCCTCTGAGGGTCAAACCCGGTCAGTAACTAGGATCCAGTCATGAGGCGACGCCTATAACGACTCTTCAAGAAGTCAGAGATCTGTGTTTTCAGGGGCCGGAGGCCATTAGGGCTAATCTCGACTCCATAGGGAAGGATCTCTTGGTTGGAGTCCTTTTTCTCTCCCTTGTCTAGAGGTCAAACATCTAATCCTAATGAGGAAAAAGAGAGGGTAACAGATCTCCCAGTTGTAGATTTAGACCTAACGTTTCTTGTGAGGGCAAGCAGAGCGTCCGGGATATACTATATATATATTATATATATATATATATATATATATATATATATATATATATATATATAATATATAATATATATATCACATTTTTTTTGTAAAAAAAAACATTACTGTGACATTCTTCCATTGACTTAATTTATCCCATGTATTTTAAAAGTCAGATGACTACATTTTATTTGACATTTCTTGTCTCGTCTACAATCGTAAAGCAGCTGTTGAAGTAGTAATTACTGATAACTAGGGAGTTATTTGTATAAAAACCACCACATTTGTGGATGATATGAAGGTATTTTAAAAAAGTACCGCAGACAGTGATAATAGATACTGAATATGGCAAGAGCAGTCTCCTCTATGCTTTCTCTTTAGTACAAATGATCTGTTGACACCTTAGATTTGAACTTTTGTTTCCCAATGTATTGGCTTATTTGACAGCATGGATTAAGGTTAAATTGTGATCCATAATGTGTGCAAAGTTAAAAAGCTATATTTTTCATAAGAAGTTCTGCTGAGCTTATTCTTATTACATTAGTATCTGCATTGCAACTTACCATTTTAACCCTTTGCAGTACTGTGTCAGACCAGGTCAGACAATTTTCCCTTTCCAATCGAATGTCGGACCCTGACCAACATCATCAAAAAGACGACAAGCACAGGTGTCTAGTAGTTTTTTCTTCGGAAAAAGACAAGAAAACCTTTCAATGGCTGAGTGAGACTAATAGGAGCCCCCCCCCCCCCCCCCCCCCCTCCAAAATTTTTTCCCCACCCCCTCAATCGGTTCTATCTGAGCAATACATATAGTCCCTTTGCCACAAACATAACACAGACATGAACAAACAAGATAGCTGCTTCCACATCCAGCGTTCAAAAATATCATGGACATTTGCCAAGCATTTTGAGATGTACAGTAAAAAAGTAATGACTTGGATTGCATTATTGAGGAGTTTGTGATAAATGAGTGATCAGGAGATGATTTATCAGTATGCATGTCTATGAAGAGGTATGTGATAAATACAGCAAACAAGGGGTGGGGCAGGGCTGTACTGAGTGTTCTGTTGATATGCAGTGCATTTTAAACGTGTTTTACTTTGAATAAAATTACTTTTAAACAACACATGTGAAAATGAATTAGACCTGACACACCCGAATAAATGGACCGCAAATTTTAAATGGTTGTATATTTGCTATAGTGTTGCATTTTTAAAATTTTTTTAGACACATGACAAGCAAGAAAAAGCAAATTTACAACATCAAAAAGAACCAATGCTTTTGCCAAAATGTACCTTTCTAACTAGTACATTTAATTTTATATTGCAGTTTAGAATGATGACATTATAGAAGTTCTGACTTATCCCATGGGAAACCCCATTTAACATGGGTATATTGTTAGTACGATTTTTAAAACAGAAACCAGGTTATATACGAGCACACAGCTATTGCACAATAAAAACAGAATCAAATACCTGTTAATTAATAAAATAATCATTATCTGATTTAGATAGGGCTGCCATTCAAGGCTTTGCCTAGGACAGCATGTTGCATAGAACTGACACTGCTCTCATTTAAGTTGTTAGTATGTTAATGACAATATGTGTTTGCACTCTGTTAATTTGACTTACAAATCATATATCATTGGGTTTACTTTCTATGGCATATATGCAGTTTCTAAAACAGGCATTTGGGTGTCTTTACTAGGTCTATCATACCGTCACAGCAACATCACTCTATGAATACTTTTCTTGTTATTTGAAAATTGTTTCTAAAAACAGTATATGTGGTGTTCTTTCAACAACCATTATTAAATATGTAAGGAATTTAAACAAGATCAGAAATATTTCTTAGTGCTGAATAAAAATAAAAAACTGCATCTTTGGTGACCTGTATTTAAAATGGTAAGTACGAAAGACTTTGAAATAGCTACTGTACATTACCATATTTCAACCTTTATTTTCTGAGGTTTTAACATAATAAGAAACATGTTTTAAAATATCATGGTTCCATTTAATATCATTTATATTCAGTTTTAAGCAGCCTCTATTTAACAATGTAGAGTATAATTTCAACTATCTTATTTCTCAGGCTATATTTGCGTCTTATTTTTATCATCAGGACACAAAAGAGGAAATAAATAGCCCCTTGTCTTTTCACCGGATATGAATGTGAGGGTAATGGGGAACAATATATCAATAATAATAATAATAAACTGGAACAGTATGCAAAAACAAACACTTTGTTTAAACTTCTATCACAGTCTGAGCATAATCCCTCCAGAAAATGTGTATGTTGTGTTTTAGCAGTCCAGGTGCATGCCCCTTATGAAAGTTTAGCACAGTATTTTTGCAGTTTTCCCATGCTTGCCTTGTTGTTATACTGTGCAGTTACCATAGTTTACTCTGGTTTATCATGTTTATTTATATGCTTTACCATAACTCACTATTCTTTATGCTTACCTATGCTTTACCATGCTTTCACGTTGCTTTATTACACTTTGCTATGCTTTACTATGGTAAACCTTTATAAGGGGAATGTGAAATCTGGATCATAGATATAGATTTTGTATTTTGTATACAGATTTTGTATTTTTATTTATTTTTGTAATGTGGTGAATAGGGTTGTTGAAGGCTTTATAGTGTATATTCTGCTTTTTAAAGTTATTATTTCTTTACATTTTGAGGAAGAACACATAGCTAGATTACTAGCCATGTACCAAAAATATATTTTGCATTTGTAATGTGTTTATAATTCTAAATAATGTGCCTAACATCCTGACTTATCAACCGCATTTACAGTGGAAGGCAATGATTATATGGTATTTGCAAGCACCAAGTCAATGTAGAGTATTGTGGTTTTATTGCAAATTGTCTGAATTTAGAAGCCTGCGACTGGGCTGATAATGTGGTTATGGTGAGAACAGTTGAGAATCATAATGTAAGTAAAAAGTAGGATAAGCTGCTTTGGCTGCTGCTCCCAAGACACCAGTGACTGAAGTCGACATTCGAGCTATAGAAAATTGAGATATTGTTGAAACCGAAACAGATGTTGTTGAGGACTGTCACAGCATAACATAGCTTATTTAAGTTCACTGAATTGCTCTTGAATGACAAATAGGTGTGTTTTTTTTTTATATAGTTGCTGTGAATGCATAATCCCATTTATCTGTATTTTCTCAAAATGATCCATCATTAAATGATCCTTTTATTGTCCATCTTGCAAGTTGCCCATCAGGACCATTACATCGTGACACGTATTGTATCGTGACCTGCATGTTGTGTATCACTCCTAGCAGGAAGGTACTGTGATAGAGAAGGAAACAGTGTTTTCAGTTCAATAGGGTGAGAAACATTAAACTTGCTGATTTATGTATTGAGACAACATGTAAAAAACTGTTGAACCTGCAGTTGTGCAACATAAAGGACTTGTCAGCAAAGGATCTGTTCACCCTGAGCCTGTACCAGTTGCTTTGAGTCCAGAGGAAACACCTGAATCCCTGTCAGTTCCATGATTGAAGTCAGTGTTTCTGAGTTAGGGAGTGAGTGGGAGGAAGAGAATGAGATTACTGACTCTGCACGGCGTTATGCTTTCCCTCTAATCTGAGACATGGGTCATGGAGCACATTAACAATTTTCCCTTTCAAACTGAGGGGAAATGTGAAGGAGCATTTTCCTGATTTCCTGATCTGTAAAGTGCAAGTTTGTTTGAAGGAAAGCTGCCATTTCAGAATTCTGAAGGAAGAATGGATACAATACTATTTTTTTTTTTTACAAGAAACTCACACTGATTTAGCCATCCAAGTATAATAATATACAGAGTGTAAAGGGCATGTATTTTCACACAGTTCTAGTTTGAGTTATAGATGTTTTATAGAGGTGACAAAGAAATATTTCAATTCTATAAGGTAATGGTGGAATAGTGGGAAGGTCCAAATCAATATATTTTGCCATCAGTTTACCTCAAGTCTTAACTAGAGCATGAATGAGTTTGGAGATGCACGCGAAAGCTTTGTTTCTTACTATAATGTTAAACAATCAGTTCAGTGCTGCTCCCTGACAAATCTGATTGTTTATCCCTGTTTAATTTCCGTGGACCAGGAAAATGCCTCAATTTTTCTTGTATGTACTATATACCTTTCATGTTAGTTGAATCTGTCACAGTATCATTTTTATGTCTGCTCAAGCTTCTGTTTTTGTAAGAGATAAATATGTAATGCTTTATGATTGTCAATGAGAATTTGAAAGAGTTGTTTTGGCACATACACAATGGGATAAAAGTAACACTTTCCTGAAAGGGGGTTGTGAGAATACCCCTTTCCCAGAGTTTGAACTGCTTTTGGAAAAATGGTTCAACTTAATATATTACATCATTTTATTCTTTTGGTTAATGTTAGGAACCACAACAATTTTAAAGGTACTTATGCCATTTCAAATTAAAAAAACAATAGTTACTTGTAGATGTGCCCATTCTGAACATCTAATGACTGACGGTTCCTTTGGAATTAAGTTAACAACACCTTTGAACATCAAAGTATATATACCCTTTTCTTCTATATTTGAGATATATTTTCTTTTATTTACTTTATCTTTTGATCTGCAGTGTCTTAACTTTCTATTGATTTAACCTTAACAAACTGATGGCTAAACATCAATTAAGTGTATGCAGCTAGGAAGCATTTGTGAAAGTTTTTATTTTTTTAGATAAAAAAAAATAAACTGCTAGGTTGATGAATGTTCAAGCGATGCTCAGATGTTAATAGCAAAGGACTGTCAAGCTTTAGATAGTCAATTATGCAAGTTATTTTTGTTTTCTTTCACAGACTGATCCCGTTTTAAGAATACCAATGGTGGGCCCAGAGCTCGACAAAAGTGGTCAACATCTGCCTGGTACAATTTCAAAGAACAACACCAAATCCACTGCTGACAGTGACAACCCCTGGTAAAGGTAAAGCAGTGGTAACAATAAGCGTTCAATAGTGAAGAAGAGATCTACATACATATTCAATTGATATGCGGTATGCTTATTTGCTATTGTCCGTTGAGATGGGCTCAATCTGTATTTAATCAATTGAGCCAGGTAGACTAAAGTAATATTTGTAATGATGGCTGCCTTTTACAATACCTGGAAGCATACTAGAAAAAAAAAAAAAAAGTTTGCTTGAATTTTTCTGATTCTTCAAAGAGAAGCAAAGGTCTGTTTTTGTTTTGTTTGAGCTGTGTCAGATATTGAAAGGCAGGTACAATGCTAGACTGTTTCCTTTTTTAAAACAAACTACAGGAACCAATACATCTTACATGATATATTTTATTTTTTTTAAAAAAACAACAAATATAGTCTTTTCAGACATGACGTTGAAGGAAAAGATAAATCCTATAAAATATTAAAGTACATTGTGGCATTAGGAATGTTAACACCTATAAATACAATGTGGATTGGATAATATCATGAAATGGAATCGGTTGGCAAATAAAACAGTTTTGCTATAGATAATTGGATGATATTCCTTAACAAATTTGTTCTACCAAAAATTAAACAAGTTTGGAAATATTAATTAATGGATACATTTAATTGTTAATGTTTGCTGGGCATCACTGGTAATGGAAATCAGAACAAAAAAAGAAAATAATTATAAAGACAATCTATTATCTCATTGATATGGACAGAAGTTAAAACGTTAAGGACTTTTTGATAAAAAAAAAAAAAAAAAAAAAAAAAAAAAAAACTGTATTAAATTGTTTTTGAGAGGGTTTATTTCAAAACACTGTTTAACCTTCAGTTTTGTGAATGTTGCCCAATAACTCAATGTTTTGTCTTAAAAGAGACCTCAGTGCCATCATACTTTGCATACAGTGTTTAGCTAACCCTCCAAATACTGTATGCATTACATATTTCTTCCATGCATAGCTCTTTGTTCTTCATATCAGCAGGCAGGGAGGACACACACATGCAGGGAGATGGAAGTAAAGTGCTTTTGGACAATGAAACACAAAAAAATAAGCAAACAAAAGCTTTACCTTGGAGAACCAACTCCCCCAGATACAGACAGACTCTTTACAGCAGAGCCTTCTGGTCACTTTCAGCACTTTTTGGCAGCCTGCATAGCTTAGCTTGGACAGCTTACTACCCATCTGTTCCTAAAGCCAACCACACAAGAAGGGACCACATCGTGTCCTGTATATTAGAGGCAACTCTGACAATGTGCTATTAAAACTATTTACTGTCAATTGGAGAATTGGTTAATCATTCCACATGCATCTTCAGGACAACAGTACCTTGAAAATACAAACTGGGTAGTGGTAGGGGGAGGGGGGTCTGGCTCCCCTTCAGACTTTGAGAGAAATGCTTTGATGAGAAGTCTTTGTCAGTATCTTTAGTCTTTAAGGATTGGGCAAATTGAAGAAAGGCAGAGCCAGACAATTTAATGAAGGAGATCAGCATGAAATAGTGAACAGTTGGAGTCAGAAGTGTTGGGTGTACTGACTGACTGATTCCTGAAAGCCATATAAATAGCAGAAGAGCTGTCACAAAGATGTTATCAACAGTAAGATGCACATAGAAGAAGATAAAGTAACTTTAGAAAGAAGCAGAACTGAGAAGAAAACGTTCTTTGACCTGGCAAATGAAATGCATAATTAAAAGGGAAAGACTTTTCAAATGAAAGTATGGCTTTACTGGAAGCATTTCATGCTTCATGGCAAATATTTAAGTTATTCAAACAAGACATGTATTATGCTATTTAATGTATTTTATATATATATATTTATATATATATAGATATCGATATATATGATATATTATATATGATATAATAATAAATGACATTTATAGTACATAATACGTAAAGAGACATAAACTTCATAATCCTATTAAAGAAACAACAATGACTTTGTGTTACTGTAAAAACACTACACAACAGGTTAGAAAGGCACTGTATATATATATATATAAAAAAAAAAAAAAAAAAAAAACTGTAAAAAAAAGATTGATTCATTGATTCATTGATTTAACATGTTATGGATGAAAGGTTGATGAGTCTGTAATTCTTTGGTTCCACTTGCTCAATACTTGAATCCGAAAATGCCTGATTGATTATATGAATAATACAGTACAGCAAATGCCATAATCAATGTCTAAGTGTATGTCACATTAGTTGGATTAACTGCAATGCAATTGTAATTACTGAGAGGTGGCATGGGTTATATCAATTTATTAACAGTAATTTCGCAAACATAAGGATCCAATATTTGGAAATGAGAGACAAAGAGCAAGCTGGCCTAAAGTGCGTACTTCACCCCAGTCAGGTAAGAGATACAGAGGCTCCTGTGTTCCTGGGGCTGATCAATGGGTGGTAGAATCTTTATGTTCTAAGGGAAAATCAATAGCTGTGTTTGATTGTTTATTTGTTTCTGCTTCTTTAGTATATTAATTATCCCAAAGTTACATCTAATTGCTCTTTGAATGCCCTGATCTTTGAACTAATATACAGTTAAAGCCATGGCCAGCCATTCCCTTAACTCAATTGTCCTTTACACTTATATAAATGTTTGTACATTTTACATAAACAGTTCTTTTTTCAATCATACCCGGTAATTTACTGTCACGACAACTCTCTTGTTTCTACAGTATGGCTAATTGAAAAAGGGTTAATTAAGTTCAGGTCAATTATGCACATTTATTTTATAGTAACCACCACAACACATAAAGACAATGAGATCGAATGCATTGCAAACGTGAGCGTCAATCTGCGACACCTGCTGTTGAAACGTTGTATTTCTAGAAAGATAACGCCCTCTAGCGTGCAAAGATTCAGTGACCGGGTAATCAAACTCCACATCGCATTGACCTTAATTTTAGTATGTCATTCGCCAGCATTCCAGCAACCTTTGGTTGTAACTTTACACCACACATTTACTATTCTCTAAAGCTTGCACTGCATAGCCATTATGGAGGTGTCATTGACAAAAGTTATTTTGTGAGGTATTAAAGCCACATGATGCTCCAACAAGTAAACAATCTTTACAGTGATGAGATTTTGAACAGACATTTTGTTCAAGCCTGACGTCTCTTTCTAGCTGTTAAAAGCAATGCTCATGTTTTCTGTTCTTTTGTTTTGCTTTCTTATCTCCGTGGCAATAATTGCATCCTCTCCACCTGCACCTTTGGCACTCATCCTACATTCAGATCAATGGAATCAAAGTTTTCATCTTTACAAAAAAAATCTCATTTTATCTCATCTTCATTCCAGGTTCTAAAATAAGGCTCAACCAAAAGAAACACTAAGATTATGCATTCTGGATTCCATATTACTGTACTGTTTGTACATGTGTTATGGCTATAGATGTATATAAACCAGTTGTCGTTGCTGGCCACCATTTCATGACATATTGTATACAGTATTTTGTTGAAAAAGATAAAACAGTAAAATGGTTGCTTTAAGTAACACTACACATGCCTATTTTTAAAAGGCTGTGTAAACATAATTAAATCAATTTACACCACCTTCATTGAAGCTTTAAAGGTAGGATATTGCAACAAGATATTGTTTTAATTGTTTACATATATTTTAAGAATAGCCAGGGATATAGCTCTACCTTTTCTAGATTCTGCTTTAGATTATTTCTAATTCTGTATCGTGTATTGAACAACGCAAACAAAACAAAAGAAAACTCCCTTTCGATCAATTTTTGATCACAACACAAATAGAACTGTAAAGAAACCACTAAGTGCTATTTCAGACCATATTTAAGTCATAGTGAACATTATTTTGAGTCATCTCCTCATCCTTCAACCAGGACTCAATGTCAATGTTCTATAACATCGAACTATCAAAACCCTTCCACACCCCTGAGACTGAAATGTTAGCAATAAAAGGAGGCCACGTGGGTGACATCATCAGGCAAATTCCATTACACGCCGTTTCAAAGTGCATTTTGAAATACTGTTATTAAAGGACAGCAAGTATAGCCAAGGTTAAGATGTAAAGAGCCTTCTTTTGCATGCCAATCTCCTATTAGTCACTTGTGGAGGCTAAAAACGCAATACTATAGACCTTGAACTTGCTCTGCTACCACTTTGTCCCAGCTAGGAATGGCTTGATGGTTACCATTTATATTCGTGCTTGTCATCTACACCACTGGTAAGTATATGTGAAACTATAACCAATCATTAGGGGCGGTGCCATAAAAATGAGCAGCCCTGACCTCTGCCAATGTTATATCTTAATTTATAAAGATAGGTATTTATTTTTAAATATGAACATTAAAGTATATATTTCTTTCTACTGCTGAAATTCTGTTAAACATTTTCTACATGTCCCTGACCTTGGTTTGAGTTCATAAGTTAGAGCTGATTTAACGTGCAACCTTGACGCTTGTAATAGAGCTGTCAACTAAGGCTGCATATGCAGCCTCATACTGTAAAATAAACATGTGTTTACCGGAAATATGAGTTATACAATAGTAGTATGCAAGCATTTTAAGACCAGGAACTGGTAAAATCTATGGAGTCCACAGCCATTGCCTATTACTTGCCCAGTCATCACCATAACATCTGCTCTGTGAAAATGATGGATATAACCTACTTTAATTCAAAGGATGTCCCTGAAAACCAATAGGAACCAATGATGATCAAACCAAAAAATATTACGCTTTTAATACTCCAAGGGACATTAAAGTGATTGCAGCTAACACAATAATTCCATAAATCTTTGCCATTGTGCACTTCTATTAGCTGCATAGGTCTCAAATGTGTAGTTTTGAAAGAAACACATGCTATATATATATATATATATATATATATATATATATATATATATATATATATATATATATATATAAGTATATATAGTTCCATTAAAGTATATAGAAACCACAGCGTTTCAAGGTTGGTTAATTTCACCTTAGCAGTATCTTGTGGGTCAAAGCCTGTTACTAGCTGTAGAAAAGCAGTGGGAAAGCCCTGCTGTTTGAATGTATTGTTTATTTTTAGAACGGGGTCTCCCCCTCCGCCCCTGTGTTATTTTGTATTATGATTTTTTATTGTATTTGTTATTGTTTTGACGCAGAAAGCCATTGTTATTGTTTTTGCATTTTAGTGGCTTTAAATATGATGGCGTAGCCGCGTTTGTTTTGTTATTGTTTTGTTTTTATTTAGATGTTATCTGGCAGAGAATTGGCAGCCCATCTTCTGCCAGTTGCTAATTTTAAAATTTGTGCAGAATGTGGCCAAGGGGTAATGACAGAATTGATAGTTTAACCCCTCGGCCATAGTAAATAAAAGCCTGCAGCTCTCTGCACTCTGGGTGGGTGTACAGAGGAGAGTACGGGAGAGCGAGAGGAGAGAGGAATATAAAAAGCCTATGAAACATATAGGAGCAGTGAAGCTGACTGCCCAGCCTGACCTGGATCATATTTGTTTTTTTGTGTTCGTGATTTGTTTTTGATTTCGTTCATTTAAATATTTAGTTTATTTCTGTATTTAATAAACGGCGCGCACTGCACCTTTGAACTGCCATTACCTACCTGTCTGTTGTTGTTCCTCCTTCTGGCCTGACGTTACCGCAACGCCATTTCCTGTCACACTGGCTAACAATCTCAACCAATAAGGGAAACAGCTGAATGTTTATTTCTAGGAAAGAAGCCAGTGAAGAAGTGGAGACAATTCCACTCCAGGTGAAATGACCCAGGAAGTGCAAGACCTTCTCCAAGCAAACTTTTAATCAGAGATTCGTTAACTTAGTGTAGTACCACACATCACGTTTTATAATGAAAATACATGTTTGCAATACCATGTGTTTCTTTCAAAACTGTACATTTTAGACCTTTATAATGAATGGCTGTGCATGGCGGACAAAACGCTTGGAACTATTTTTTTATCAATAAAGATAAGATATATTTATTTAGGTGCAACTGATTCAACTAATGTCCAAGAGACAAATAAGTAATTTAGCAATGAGTCAATCCATACACACTGCTCAGTCACAATTATTTCTGAATTCAGTACAAATCTGCAGAAATGTACCTCCTTCAAATGGTGAAATATTACATTGTTATAAATGTAAGAAATAATTCTAATTCCTCCAATATAAATGTGTGACTTCATACATGGGGAAGCATCATCTGCCAAGATCTCACTGTTAGTGCAACTGCTATTACAGAGCAAACTGTTACATAATTCTTCAAACAGATAAACACTCCTTCACTGAATCCCAGACCTTTGACCTTATACCATCAATGTATGAAGTAAATGTATCTTTCTATTGCTAAGTAAATGTATCTTTCTATTGCTAAGTAAATGGCATTAGTCAACTTAATAGGTGCAGAGTTTATAGATTGGTAACACATCTATCACTTGTGTGGCTTCCTGAATTACTGCAGTATTGATCAATGCATTGCCATGTCTGAATGGATATATTCTGACTCATAACTGGAAATACATTGTGGATGGCAGTCATGGCCTCTGTACCCTTTACAAGTGGTGAGGTAAGGACTAAATGATGGACATTTGTCTGGGCCATTCCAGCGACCTAAAAAGATCCAAAGTATGTTCCTTGTTCTAGGACGTATGAGGCCCCTGTAGCTTTAACAAATGTTGTTTTTTATCATTTCATCTTTTCTGCCAACAGAACTAGGTATAGGTTCAGGTAAATGTAAATCTCCCTCTTCCTGGCAAACATGTTGGATGGTATACATAAGAACTGTACTTGAAACAACTTATCATTTTAAGGTTTCATTTGAATTGGACACTATGAAGGCTTATATAAAATTATTCTGGGTTTAAAAGGCATGTCATATGCAGACAGGCTAAAATAATTCAATCTTTTCAGCCTTGAACAAAGAAGACTACGTGGTGACCTAATTCAAGTAATCAAAATTCTAAAAGGTATTGACAATGTTGACCCAAGGGACTTTTGCGACCTGAAAAAAGAAACAAGGACCAGGGGTCACAAATGGAGATTAGACAAAGGGGCATTCAGAACAGAAAATAGGAGGCACTTTTTTTTTGTGATGTCACCATTTTGAATGGACTTAGCAGTTGAATAGAATTCAAAAAGATGCTTCTTATTGAAGTTAACTGTGCTGATACAGAGAATACAGCACGCTAGAAACAAAGTGAATACAGAAGGCGAAACACTTGGTCTGATTGGCTGAAAGATCCTAGCAATCTATAATAAATAATATAATTTTTGCAGTGTTAAATTAATGTTATGAAATGTGTTATGAATATCTATATTCATATTATGTGGTTTTAAGTGTTAGCTTTAATGAAGGTGGTATGAATGCTACATAGAACCCTATCCACTGAACTCCAGATTTATTTAAATAATTCAGTTTTAGGGAATAAAATTTGTTGAGTTTGATATTAATGAAACGGTTTTAGTCTGTATTTTTAACAACACTTCTGAATAGTTTCCCCGAGTATCAAACTGTCTTAGATTGAAAAAAAAAAACAGACCTTGAAATAGACCATAGTTTCAAATTTGAATAAAGCATGTTGTGTGTATTTCAGTAAGTGAAAGAAACGTGTGCAGTTTACATAGCCTTTGTTAATAAGCTTAGGATTCAGGCATTTGTGTAATCCAAGGGTCTTTGATTTATTAAACCCATGTATTCTGGATCTATGCATTAAAAGTGAAAGAATACAGAAATAGTTACTGCAGTTAGATGTTTGTAAGCTTTTTGAAAGAAATATTAGTAAAATATATAATACTGTAGTAAGATGCATTTTGTAGTGGATTTTATATGGTCAATTTTCAGAGATACAATTCCTGATTATTTCACCCCGCTAGGGATGCATATCACTTGCAACAGTGCTACTGTATGGAGGCACCCCTAGCTATGTATGTCACACTTTATAATTTTACATAAACTGCATCCACAGAACCACCTGCATGAATGAAACTTGGTAAAGACATTTCTCAGCTTGAACATATCACAATCTGGAGCACTAAAGAGATGCATTCACCTGTATAATTCATGTCAATGTTTGTACAATAACATCCGAATTTAAATATGCTTATCTTTTATAAATGAATGGCTTTTTTCATTTGGGGTCTCAACTATAACAAGTTTGCTAAATGGCCTTGCAGAGTCATACCACGTACACTGTCAGAATCTGGGATTACAGGTAGGTATCTGTCTTTACGTATGTCACATTTTTACTTTCATCACTGCCCTCGAGTATTGACAGCCTCTAAAAATTATTCATGCATATTTCTTCAGATTTGGACAAGTGGACATGTGCTGAAGAATGATTTAACCAAGTTTCATCACAACTGAATAAGCAATTCTTTGAATATAGGCCTATGTAAAAATGTGTGACATGCAGCCAGACAGACATTTTTTCATATTTTTATGTAGAAAACTACTTATCAAATTGAGACTAAACTTTTAGGACATTCTTCAGTTTTTGTAAGAACCAGGTAGACTTTCAGTTGTTACATTTCAGGTTTACAAAAATAAATAAATAAATAAATATAATTATTAGGCATGAATCGCTGCAAAAGGGAGACATTCTGTTCTACTTATACTGTAAAGTTCTAAATACCTGACCACCAAGAATGACTTTTGAACCTTAAAAAAAGAAAACATTTTGCCACTAAGTTAAATTTCGGATATTCGCTGCAAAACATAAGCAAACATAAAAGCAAAACAATCCTTAGTCAACTGCATTTTCAGATTGATAACTTTCAGTTAAAAGAATTGTTCATTAATGCAACTAACATCACAAGGAGCTGCACAGTAATGTCACTCATTAGGTAGCACAAATTACTTCCAACAGTGCTGAGAACTTCTCACATGCCAAATAAAACCTGTAATAGATGCCAGATTGCTTACATTTGTTATTAGGGGAATGTGTTTGTGTTTATGAAATGTATTACACAATAGATGCTAATGAACTAACGCAGCATGTGGGAACAGATTGGCTTCTTGCCATCTGTAATGAGGAATTCTAAAGCAATGGCATTTTAAAGCGCTGGGGGTAGGCCAATCGCCTGTTAAGACAGTGGGTTACATGGAGCATTTGTGAAAAAATCTCCTGAAGGAGCGTCAGGTTGTGCATTTTTCTTTAGAACTTAAACACCCTGGCTAAACATCATGTCATATCCTTTCACATCATGTGGAACTGTATCACATTTTAAACAGTAACAGAAGTGAACTTTTTGACCAGAAAAAAATTATTTTAAGCCATGACACAATTGAGACATGGATTGTGTATGCGTGCCATTCAGAGGGTAAATGGGCAAGACAAAAGTGCCTTTAAACGGGGTATGGTAGTAGGTGCCAGGCGCGCCAGTTTGAATGTGTCAAGAACTGCAACGCTGCTGGGTTTTTCATGCTCAACAGTTTCCCATGTGTATCAAGGATGGTCCACCACCCAAAGGACATCCAGTCAACGGCAGGCCAGTAGTTGAAAACATCTCATTGATGAAAGAGGCCAAAGGAGGCTGACACGAATTGTGCACAGCAACAGACGGGCTACAGTTAGTCAACTGACAGTCCAGTACAACATTGGTGCCAAAAGACCCATAAAAGAATGCACAACTTGTCGTACATTGACACGAATGGGGTATGGCAGCCGACAACCTAACAGAGTTCCACTTCTTTCAGCAAAATACAAGAAACTGTGGTTGCAGTGGGCTAAGACACAAAAACACTGGACACTGGAGGATTGGAAAAACATTGCCTGGTCTGATGAATCCCTGTTCCTATTGTTTCATGCTGATGGGAGGACTAGGGTATGCAGAAAACCACATGCATCCATCATGCCACATGTCAACATTACAGGCTGGTTGTGGTGGTGTGTTGGTGTGAGGTGTGTTTTCATTGCACACATTGGGCCACCTTGATAAAAGTGGAGCAACATTTGAATGCCACAGGATATTTGAACATCATTGCCAATCAGGTGCATGCCTTCATGGCAGCAGTGTATTCATCTGTTAATGGATTTTTTCAGCAGGATAATTCCCCATGCCACAAGACTAGAATTGTCCAGGAATGGTTCCACGAACATGACAGTGAATTCAACTTACTGCAGTGGCCTGCCCAGTCATCAGATCTCAATCCAGTTGAGCATCTGTGGGATGAGATATTCGGAGTAGAGATCCATTACCAGCCAATTTGACAACTGCGGGAATCATTGGAGTCAACATGGGCCAGCAATTATGTGGAACGCTTTCGACACCTTGTAGAGTCCATGCCCAGACGAATTAAGGCTGTTCTGAGTGCAAAAGGGGGTGCAACTCAATATTAGGAGGGTGTTCCTAATGTTTTGTACACTCGGTGTGTGTATATATATATATAGTGACAGATTGCCCTCTGGTCACAGGTTTTTCTTCTCCAAATAAACACTTTAGTCACAGGATGCGAGGAAACTCCATAGCGTGTGTTTTTTATTTACAATGAAAATAAAATAAACAAAAACAAAACCTAACCCAGTCTCGGGCCCTATCTAAACAAATGATGTTCCTACCTAACATCAAGGCAGGCTAAGCCTGTTATCTCAGCACCAAAACAAAATCGTAATCCAAATACCTTTTACAATAGTTAGTTTTCCCGTTTCACAATACTCACAATAACAACCAGATCTCTTGCTCTCCAACCAAGCTCCTACCATCACCCACATGAAACACACACTCACACCCTTTTAAACATAACTATTTGATCCCCTAATTAGTCAATTGATTTAACTTGGAGTTGGTCCTAACTCCAGTAACCACTATTGGGTCCTAATGCCCCCCCAACCCTTGCATGGTCTCTACTAAACAAGACATATTTATTTTAAACCAGACTTAATTACTTTTAATCTCCCTTATTTAACACACCATTATCATTTACCTAGTGTACTCATTAACCCATTTTTTTTTTTATTCTCAAAACCCTTACATTATGCAATTTATTTGTTTACCCTCCAGTTAGTTTATGGTCTCCTTTCACATTTTGCTCCTTTACTCTCTGTCTGGATATAATGTAAAAAAAAACAATACATTTAAAAAATCAATAAATGTGTGTGTGTGTGTGTGTGTTTTTTTTTTTTTTTCTGGTCAGTATAATAATGCTTTGCATTTAAATTAAGGTTCATTAAATGGCAACAACTGGAATGTATTTTTGCAAGAAGGTTTGATTTAATATTTCTATGAATGCTACACTGTACAGTATGTTTCATGTTATAATGAGGTCAGCACAGTGAAGACAATTGTTTTAATTAGAACTGTTTAATTTGTTACTGGCAGCTTTTTTCTTGTGTTCCGGTACACTGCCACATTTTTCATATGCATTTATAGTCAGCTAGCTGTGATGCTGAAGCAAGCTCTTAACACTTGGATTGAATCAATGTACTGTGCTGGTTTACCTTGGGCAGGATTAAGACATTATTATGTCAGTTTAGTTACTATGCTGCTCTTTTATTAGGAGGGGCAATTTAACAGTATTCAAGCACACTAACTCAGGTCTGTACAGCATGTATTTCACCATAACCAGAAACTTTGATATGTTTTATTATGTAAAACATTGCATATCTGTCCAGGAATCCTAAAACAGTGACAGCTTGGAATGCTTGTTTTCATATCAGATCTCTTGATATAAAACACAATGAACATTTGTTTTATCTGTTTGGTTTAAAAATGTTTTATGAATTTTATTCCAGTACTCAAGACATATGGACAAGACCAATTCAAGAAGCACTTTGATATAAAAACATAACTAAAACCTATTTGTGAATGTGTATGGACTTTGTAGATCTGTTAAATAGTTTTTAGCAAAACATGTTGTGTATTGTTTATTAAACCACATGAAAGTCATAGTTTTAAGATAATGAGGCATTGTAACAGATTGTTTTGCTTGAATAACCATTGCAAACAGTACAGCTGAACTTCCAAAGTACTCATATAAGATACACTTCACTTTGGTATTGGATCTCATAGAAATAAAACACAGCAGAGAAAATGACTTGACAGCAGGAAACAGCTCAACTTTTTACTTCTACAAACAGTGGTTTGTAAATGTTTTTAGCTTAGAGCTTTCTTTGTTTAACACTTTTTCTTAAATAAAGCTTGGTTTTATGTATTGTATTTTGAATGACCACTATTTTTATTAACATGTGTTTTTTTTTTTTTTTTAACTGATTTGATAATACTGTAATATTTCTTCAATTTCTTTGGAGTGAAACAAGACTTGGGGAAACTAGTTGGTATTCCAAAGTCTGACCAGCTAATTATTATTTGTTTGATCAACTGGTGGAGCAACGAATCCCTGTTTGGGCCGGCTTCAGGACAAAATAATAAATTAATATTAACTTCTTCTCAATTGTTTTGTCACTCTCCCTCACTTTCTGGTTTCTTGTCTCTAACATGCTCACTTTCTCTCTCTTCTACTCCACAGACTCACTCTCTGGTATCTTCTTGTCTCTAACATGCTCACTTTCTCTCTCTTCTACTCCACAGACTCGCTTTTAGGTTCTACTTACTGCTTCACAGTTAAGGCCCTCACTTTCAGCCTTCACTTCTCTGTCCTTCACAGTCTCATAGCAACCACTCAAGTCAAAGTCTGTGCGCGTTCTCCCCTGCTCATTGGCTTTCTCTCCCTCTATATAACCTAGGGAGGCCCCGCCTACCACCAAGATCAACCAGTCGGATCCATTCCCCATGACCCTCCGGCTCCTGCCTTTTCTGGAGAGTAGCGAAGCATGATTCCAAGTGGTGCATCTCTAGACAGCAGGCGACAACCTCCCTGACACAAACTCACACACATATACTTCCTACCTAACAGCATGCCCTGTACCCTTACAATACAAGTAACACAAAACAAGACATGACAAAAGAAACAAACAAGACAAACAAGGGTCAATCAGGATGCCATCGCCAGCGTCGTATGGATTATATGATGCCCATTTGTTTCCCTCACACGCAGAATAAAAAGAAAATACATTTTAAATAATGTTTGTCAATTGTGATGTATGAAATTAGTTATTTAAAAGAACATTATAAATATGAACACACCAAGCAGCTTATACTTAGTTTTGGTAATTGTCTAAATAGCATATATGTCTGTAATATAATAAATGTAATTGCCAATTTATATGCATCCTTATTGTAAATTTAAGCTTAAAACAGAGTTCAAAATCAAATCAATTTCCCTACTTATGAGCACTATCTGCATTGTTACTGGTCTACTTTTCTTGTATTATTGCTGTTTTTTTTTTTTTTTTTTTTTTAATTCAGGATATGCAGTTCAAGTTCTACAATGCTGTAGATAAAACAATGCAACTCTACTACATTTAAGTAAAAATGAGTCACAGCACAGGAAGTAATTTGACAGCAGGAAGCAGCTGCACCTTTTCCTCTACAGCTTTGTAGCCACGCCTACATAAGCAAACAGTGATTTGCAAATGTTTTAGCTTAGCTAAGTGCTCGCATTGTTTAATGCTTGTTTAGTTTTTTTTTCTAAATTAAGTCTTTAAATAGACATGCTTAGCAAGTCCCTGCATATAAAGTAGTGCACTCTATTTAATTTAATTATGTGAAATTACTGAAATATAAAAAGACATGCATGTTTACAAATAATCTTTCTTGTAAGAAATAATTTAAATAATATTACAGGCTGCTATGAGTCTTGCCATGGATGAGAGCGATTTGGCAGAATTTCGTTTTTACAAAATATAAACCAGGTAAACATGATTACAAATATGAGTGTGATTAAACATGGGATATATTTTGTTACAATTAGATTTCCTGTAACACAAAACACTAAAAGCTAATTGCACCTGCAGGCTGTCTGGTGCTAAACCTTTAAAACAGTTTAGCACCGGTTTTCAAAATGAGGTGCACCCCTGTTGTAGCATGAAGTCTGCGTCTCTGGAGAGCAATGGGAATTCGGTAGAGATTTTGTACTGGTCCAACTTGTCGATGTAGAGTGCCGGGGTGCTCTCTCCTTATTCTGTGTTGAGCATGTGTTTCTAATGCTGGTAGAGAATTCCTGGAGCTGTAATGTAAACACAAGCACAATTTATTTTTATAGGAAATGGGTGCTGTTTACCTCTGTTCTCTTGTAACACAGCAATTTTCAAGTAGCACTTGTGCAGGCCTGGGTTAGGGGTTGCTACATCAATTTAGCGGTCAAAATGATGGCAAAGCGTAAAATCCAAATGTTTAATTTTCTGTAATGTATAATTAGTTACATGCTATTTATATATGTTGTTTGTTTTCGAACTGCAGTACTTTAAAATAATAAAGTTAGGGGTTGGGGTGATGAATTACACCCATGTCAGGAACAGGTAGAGAGAATAAGGGATAATACAAGGTACTGGAAGTAAAGTATCCTTGAGCACAGCCAATTCAATTCTTCTAATTCAGTTTTCTACAAATGCTGTTAATTTCATGTCCTTGAACTGAGACTGTCAGATTTGAAAAAGTAATCCTGCATAGTAACCACTTCAAATAATTTCACTAGCACTGGATACAGAATCATATTTGGAGTTGGACAAAGTCCAGTAGCTTTTAAAAAAAAAAAAAAAAAGTTACCACCCAGAGTTCTGGACATATTTTAAATCTCTCTAATCTTGTGATTACTTGTGACTATGTAAATTTTAATTAATTGCTTTCTTATGATGTCTGCCTTTTAATTAAACAGGGTCTGTGAGTTTAAATATAATTGCTAATCTGACTCTGCTACTTGAATGGCTAGTATCTCATGTTAAACTTGTGTGATGGGTTTTTCCAAAATAATACTTCAAGAGATTGTACTTCTTATAAGCAAATCTTGTATTATACATACTCAGGTGATCCAGCAGCAAAATAACAGCAAACTTTCCTGCCAGATATCCTCCTAACTACTACTTTACCTAACTGAGGCAGGAACACTGTTTATATAATCCAGCATTATACGTCTCAGTTACCCATGTGCAAATTAGAGGTTTGGCTAAAAAGGCTTTCAACAAAACTTCAACTGGTATTAAGCTATTTGGGCGTACCCTTTTAGCTACAGTGAGTGTGGTTGAATGTATGAAGGCGGCACGGTTTTGCTTCCTGCTATTGTTCCCATTGGTACTGTTCTCACAGCTAACTCCGTACGACAGACACATTATTTCACACTTACAATAACATGGGCGTTATAGTTGTTATTTTATTTGTTCATGTGAATGCAAGTACATACATTACAAGTCAGGTGCTCCTACTGTCATACTGCTTTAAAGTAGCTAATTTCTTTCATTTACTAAAATAAACTCAAATGACAGCAACTGAAAGCAGTTGTATTACCTATCTTATTTTATTTTTCTTTCACCAGAGGGCATTTCCAGAAGAATGTACTTACACTGATGGGTAGCTGTTCATGGTTCTTGATTCCAAACCAGTACCTTTTATAACCAAAATTATTTAAAGAATAGATTCAAGGTAGTAAGGTGAAGCTAATAATAAAACACAAAATGGTAAAGCCAAATTAATACATTTGTAATTGTAAATCTTTAGTGCTCTGACAGGTTTATTACTAACATATATCTTATTCAACAACTTTTCTGCATTTTTTTTTAGATTGTAGCATAATTGTAGCAGATTGTATGGAGGGTGGTAGAGCCCTTTTAATTTAGAATGACAACAGTGTGCTGTATGTGTTGGAATGAAGTTTTCTTTTCTATATCAATGTTTAAAACATTTAAGGAGCTAAGTAAAATAAATAGAAGTAGTCAAGGTTGATTTAATATTGGTTACCACTCAATATTCTTATGGCTAATGCCAGTACCATCCTTTCTAATTATGTATGTTTTAAAACGTTTTAAAACATTTCTCATTGTTTTGAAGCATTGCTATTTTATTTTGTTAACGTGACATGCATCTTTGAGTTGGACACATTTTCATTATACATAGTCTGAACTTTCGATATCTGCTTAGAGGTTCTCAGGAGAAATAATGGACAAATACATTCCTTAACCTTTTTATCACAATAGAGCAAAGGTTACTTAAGCTCCCACTGGGGCCTTACAATACACTGTTGAGCTTTTATATCTGTTGCCATCATTTCAACTGGGCTTTGTGCCTTTCCCTCGTTTTGACAGAATAAGGTTGAGTACATCTTCTGCGGATATCTTTTTGTCATTATCAGTATTTGTAAGTTCAAAAATTCCAAGGTGCATGACTGACATTATGTTCCTTGAATTAGCTTTACTCTGCTATGTGCTTTTTTAAGAACTATAAAACAGACTTTGGCTTCAATATGCCAGACTTTCTTTGAGACATCACCTGTGGAATTATTTTTACCAAGGGCAACCTATCATACAAAGTCTGTGGAATCATATAGTTTATCTTTTTGAATCCAAATGCAAGATTCCTATCTTTTCCGCAGAAGGCAAGAAATACTTTGATACTTTGACATGAAAATGTACTCCACATAATTACATTTTTTGTCCTTATTCCTGACCTGGACCTGTTATTTCTGTCTTTTCAATAGCAGCTTTTCTTTTGAAGTAAAGGCTGTGGCTGCTTTTAGTGATACTGGAATTATTTATTGTATTGTGTGTCTTGATATTTAAGATTGTTCAAAGAACCCATTCAAAATTGACTTCTGACTTCTAATTTATATTGTTTATTTACCCAGAAAGATCACATACAGACAGGTGTTTCCTTTTTCAGGGTAACTAAGATACATAGTAATATAGCCTAAATGTAGAGGGGGTCCAAATCCTAAATGGCAGAGTTTAAACATTAAACAAACAAACAAAACAAAAAAAAAATCTGCAGGACAGAAAGGTTAGTTAATACAATCTTGTGAACATAAATTAGCAAAAAGTAGGAACAAATCAAACACAATAATTCATGGTTGTTTCTTTGAGATATTGGTCTCAATAAAATAATTTAGCTTCAGGTATGTGCTCACATATATCAAGTTGCCGCACTGCCTAAATTTACCTTGACCTTTGTTGATTAAGTATGCAAGTAAAGTCTTTTTTCAATTGTCCTAGCATTACTGAATGGGTTTAAGACTGGAAGGTGGTATAGCTAATGGTTGCTATAGAAATGTTACTCTGATGACTTTATTAACACTGATTATATTAATACATTAATACATTTCTGAATTTCAAAATAAATTTTAAACAGCATAACACTGGTACTTGTTGCTGACAATTTTAATTAATTATAATAATATTATTAATATATAATATATATATATATATTACGTCACTTCATATATATACTATATATATCTATATTATATATATATATACGGCCATATAACAATGAAGTCATGGTACCAGGTTCCCAATATTGAAACAAACTTCCTATTATATATAAAATATTTTTGATCAAAATGCTGTTTGACAGTGATGTACAGTCATTAAAATTTTAAAGATGCAATAGTTGTTCAATTTGGAAACACACATTGTCCCAAGTTTGAAACAAAACATGTAATTGGTGAAAACACATGTAATTGGTGAAATATATATATATATATATATATATATATATATATATATATATATATATATATATATATATATATATATATATATATATATATATATCCTTCATAGCCAGGTACATTTTAATGGAGTGGTTTGTTTGTCTTCTGTAATTAAACAATAAATGCAACTAAGATAAAGCAGATTTAAATATATTAAACATGTGACAGCATTTCAAATTGTGTTTGTGTAACAAAGCACATGAAACAACTCTTCAATGAGAATCAATCCTAGGTAGATCATAAGATTCTGCTAATGTGTATCCACTATTCAGCACCTGGCATTTCTATTTAGTCTCAACTCATCCATCTTACTCACTCAGCAACTCACATAACTGGATGATTTATGAGCAGACGCTCTTTGTTTTAGAATGTTACACTTTCTAATGCACTCAAATATTCCACATTTGATTTTGTTTCTCCTTTGATGCCACATTACTTCAACATAAATAGACATATTATGGCTGTTTTTTTAAAACCCCTAGAGTGGTGCACATTGTTATTCAGGTTTGTTATCTTGATTGTGGGACATCCACAAATATAAATTTGTCATTATACTACCACCTTCATACGTCTTTTTTTGTTCATTTCTTTAAATCATGTCATTGACTTTCTTTTATATTTTTGGTTTGGAAGTTTCAATGAAACTCTAAGGGCTGGTTTCACAGACCCTAATTAGCACTAATTGTGGACTACCAACATTAGATAGTACAAGATTAGAGCTAATCAGGGTCTGTGAATCCAACCATAAACGACATCATTAATTTTTAAAGTGCCTAAAGGTAGTTCTCTAGCTTTGTAAATTCATCATTCTTTGCAACTACAGTAAATCACCAGTATTATCGGTTTTATGAAAACTAAACAGATGACAATTCAGAATCATAACATTTAAGTTGTATCTACAGAAAAGTTACTCAATAAGTTGTACGTACTTCCAAGTTGGAAAATGAGATAAAAACCAACATATGCAAAACTGACCAATTAAATAACCACTGTTTATTTTTTTAGTTTGTGACTTTAACATGTATTGTTTCTCTTAAAAAAAGAGTAGATTAATATCTGACTAAGGATAACAGAGATATAACATTTCTCATGATATCACTTGCCATGAACAGTCCTCACAATACAACATTCCCATGTGAAGAAAAGGTGCTTAAATCTCTTTTTTCGTGAGACACTAGAGTGCTTACTTCTTTGGCATACTAGACTTGCACATCGACTATCACAATGTTCTATAACTTGTTTTTCATGGGGCTTCAGCACAATAAAGAGCATTTAAATTCCCTCAAGAATTAAATTCCCAATCTGCATATGAAGCCGCAATTCCAGGTTATTTTTGAGCAGTGTGACTAGATGTTCATAATATCCACATTCTTCATAAGCCCTGCTTCAAGTGCAAACCATAAGAATTGGAATGGAATGGTGGATAAGCCTACATTTACCACAACAAAATCAAATGACATTGTCATGCTAAATTCTCACTCTAAACCTTGCCAATATTATCATATAAAAGGAAATACCTTACAGAGTTTTACTTCTTTTCAGAATCATCCAATACCAAAATCCTATAACATGATAATTCTGTAAACTAAAATGTGGATACAAAATTATTATTCTTAAATGGTCTAATACCAATAAATGGAAATATTACCTTATTTCTGACAATGGGATGGAATATTGAAAAGATCAAATTAGTATCCCTGTCTAATTATGACTTCCTACCCCCACCACCCCACCCCCCAAAAAAGCACAGAAACACACCTTCTTTTCAGTTTTAAAAATGAAGAGTACTGATAATGTACACATATATTGCATGCCTCATGTAGCATTATGTTTTTACAAGCATCCACCAGGTAAATTGTTGCATCTATGTGCCATACACTGGTTCATATGCAGTCTGCATAGCTAATTAATTTAAAGGAATGTAGTACACATTCATTGTTTGTTTGTTTTTACCAATGCATTTCGGTTCCGGTCTACGATGCTACTGTTAATGTAACTGTACACAACTAAATTATCTAGCAATAAGATCATGTGTTGTTCTTTGTCACAAGACTGATAGTAGGTGGCATGCTCGGCACAGGACTTTCATGGGATTTAAAGCTCAGACAGTAAATCCACAAACACACCACACGTGTTCAGAATTGATTTAAAAAAAAAAATATATTATATATATATATATATAACCACTGAAGTATAACTAAGTAATGGGCTCCAATCTAAGTGGCTTTTGAATTGTGTGCAATACAACACTTTCCATTCTGGTGTTGTTGTGTATTGCAAGAAAGAGAGTAACTTTGTCTTCATCATAAGCAGAATTGCCCCAGGAGCAGGGTAATGAAAGTATATTCCCCTTGTGGTTCGTGCTCTGTGTATTCCATATGGGTCCAAAAGTGTATGTGTCACTTTTTAAAAATATGTGTTGCTTCCTCTTACAGTCTCCTGCTGTATTTTGTTTAGTTTTTGTAATTCAATTGCTAGGTGTTGAGCCCTCTTTATCACATGCTCAAAATGCTTCAGTGCTAACTCAGCCCAGATGAAATGTGTTGTTGTAGCCCCGCAGTCTGTCACAAAGCCACCACTCAATTTGACACAATCATCAGTAGTTGCTTGAGAGACGGTGAATGGAGGAGGAGGTGTTCAGGTAAAGACTGAAGGGATGTTCTCAAGATGGTAGACATGATGTGAAGTAGAAAAAAAAAAAAAAAACATTGAATTTTAGGGAACACCATTTAGAGAAAACTCAACAAAACCCTTCTAAAATCTGAAAGCCATCATTAAAGGAATTAGAGTCTGTTTTATTTTGAATAAATATTTCACTTATGATGGAAATCACTTGTTTGAATCAAAACAAATTCACAATGCTTATTGAATAACTGTTTTTATGCTCAGTTTGAGAACTTCACAGAGGAATTTAAGTTCATGTTATAATACATAATGCAAAATACAATATCTAGACCATCTCCTGCTTTTGAAAAAAAAAAAAAAAAAACAGCAGTTTGATTATTCCCTTCTTTTCTACTACTTTAATCTAATGTGTAATAACGCATTGTACCTTGTGTACTTGGTAAAGCGGTGGAATAGGTTCACATCTGAATTCTAAATTACCCTTAGGCTTTTAGAAAAAAATATACATTACAGCAGACAAACTGCATAAAGTAGGTAAAATATGAAAACAATCAGTTGATCAATAACAAGGACTTTGACAATAACTCTTACTTTTACCAAATGAGAGAACACAGGAGTATAAGAGTTTGCATTTTCTTTTTATAAAACATAGGTGGGCCTGATAGATTTCTCGCAGTCAATTGTCTCAGCAGTTTTCCCATGCTTTTCCTCAACATTTACCATAGTTTACCATGAATTGCTTTACCATACCTAGGGTGAACACGTCTTCAAAATGCAAAAACGGGACACCTGCCATTTCTTATGCTGGGGTATATTTACATAATTTACATATTTTTTTTGTTTCCCCCAAAGAGTCGGTGGGGTGGGGGTGGGGGTGGGGGTGGGGGGTTGGGGGAGTAATGATTAGTTGCAGTGATTGTGAGAGTAAAATGATTAGAAATGGAAACAGCATAAAATATTTGTGGGCTAGGTTTTCCTGAGTCTGTATTTCAAATAGGTTTATTTGTAGCTTTTATTGTTGTGAACTATTTAGCTGTCACTGCAGTTGCTGTTCTGTCTCGATGGCAGCGCGCTGTGTTTATTCATTTTTAAAAAGGGAAACTCAGGAAAGACAGAAATGCAGCACTCTGACTGAAACACTTTACAGTATATTGATGCAGAGTCATTATCGGCATGAGATGAGATGTCGGTGTGGTTCAGTTGTGTGTACCATGTGAAAGATTTCTGGGTGAGTGATCGAGTGTAAGGCATTGCAAAATAATGAGGCAAGGGTGGTGCTATGATGCTCTATAAACAGATATGCTATGACTCTGACGATAAGATTGCACCGTGTCTACGAATTCAGAACAAATGCTGTCCCGGAGACATTAAGCCCGGGACCAGGACTTGATCTTTACATTTTCCCGCCCAATTAAGGACAGGTGGTCACCCTAACCATACCTCTTTGGGCTTTACAATAATGATTGCCAATACTTTCACTATGCTTTGTTATACTTTACTATGATTTCACTTTGGTAAAAGATTAGGGCTAGCCAAACTCTTCTGGGGAACACGCATATTATATAGCAGTTACCCCAGAGTCAGGACAGAGATACATTTAAACTAGAGATAAAAGCAATGATGTGTCATTTGAATTACACAAACATAGGTGCCTCATAGGAAGGAAATGTCAATTTGTGTACAGAATTAACACATATATCTCCACCAAATATCAGCATATACACATAGACCTCTCCTTAGTATTAGAAACTTTATCCAGAGCGTAATGCAATGTCCCCAGAGGCTTAACATACCAATCCAATGACTTTCTCTAAGGGGCCAAGGTCAAGCATGTTATTCCCTGCAGAGAAAACAAAACATTGAGTGAATCGCATCTCTATCACACTCTGTACCTTGATTGCCACTTCTGGCTCCCAAGTGTATACTTAGGGCTGGATTATATTCACAACAGATCAGCAAACTCAAAGTGAGGCATTGCTATAGCTATCAGGCAGCCATAGACTCTCCCTCTTTGAACTTCTTTGTTGTCCTTGCAATGTAGCTTTCTTGCCAAACTTTGGGAATTCCTACTTTTTTTTTTTATCTGTGTTGAAAACTGCTAATGGAATCTTTGTCTTTCAATACCATGTCTGATATTTGACAATTTCCTAACAGTTTCTCAAAATGGAATACAGAGACTTTGAGGTCAAAGAGGATGTTTGAGAAGTGACATTGACAGACCAGCAGGGGATAAGGGAACGAAGGACACCTCAGAGTGGTGTGCAATTGCCTTTTAATGTCCACGAGTCACATGGAAGGAAACAAAAATGTCATTAACGGTATATACGGTTGGCTAGAAATATATTCACACTCTGTAAATGCGTTAAAAATCCACACTCTCTAAACAAAAGCTTAGGAGTTATTGTAAGTCAAGCAGACACCTGCTTCCAGTGAATTCCTTCATGATAGGAACATGAGCTATAGTTTACAAAGTTGCTAAGAAAAAAACACAATGAAACCACCTTCTAGTACTCTTAGGTTTATAAAGTGAAAAACCTTCAATGTACATGAACATATATGACTTTCTTTAATTCATAATTTTATATTTAATTTCCTAACTAGAAAAAGAATCACGGTGAACTAATACCATGCTATTAATCAAATAAAACCATGTTTATTTTGTTATTCATACCTAATGCTGGATCCAGGGATCAATCAAAGTGCAGCCTCCCTAGCAGCTCAGCATGGCAGCTGTCTGGAATGAGCTGGATGGGGCCCTTTGTAGGGGTCATCGGGTGGACACCCTCTGCCTTTGTCGAGTAGCCCAGAACACCTCAGGGAGGCTTGATAGTTCCAGCACCACTCCCTTCCATTCCTCACCCAAACCAGCTCAGTTTACTTACCTTAGCCATCCATTCCTTTTCATTGCTGTTACATTCCTCCATCCCTGTCCTTGCTTACTGAGGTTTTTTCAGAACCTAAAGGCCCAGAGATGACTATGGCAGCACTTCGTAATCCCTTATCGAGAAGACAGTAAAGACTAGTTCAGGTTTCTTTTACACATTTAAGGCAAAATAATTGAGGGCCATTAAAAGACTGTTAAAAAAACCAAAAAACTATTATTTTAATTCTCAAACATTCTCTGTTGTGTATCAGTAGTTCTAGGTTATACATGCTTATACAATGGTGAATGTCTTAGATAATCCATCCCTGTGCCTCAGTATTAGTTTGTACTGTAATTGTAACATGGCTTCTCTGGGTTTTTATTGTAGAACATCATGCCTATCCTGCCATTATTTCACTTTATAAATAATACATTAGTAAACTAAGAAGTCTTCTCTCCGTCAGGTCCAATTAAATACAGATCAGCTCAATTAACACCCGGTTTTGTTTCTCAATTGGTGGACACAGGTCCATTTTAGATGCTAAATGTAAATTACTCCTGGGTTTCAGCATTGGTTTATACATGCTTTTAAACTTTCAAACGTATTTATTTTTTTCGACAGAAATGAGCATTTGTTCCATATAAAAATGAGCAATCGGTGGATATAATAAATTGGAGGATCAACCTGCTACACTTAACAATACTATATAGATCAAGCCCACTAGTCACTTTATCATCAGACACACCCCCACCCCCCCCACCCCCACACCCCCCACCCCCCACACCCCCCCCTCCCTACTGCCTCCTTTACAACTGTATTTTGCCTCTGGCGGTGGATGATCCTCCATCACCTGGCTTTGATTTACATCTCACCGACATCGGGGGTCGCACAGTCGACATCCAGGGCCAAACAGTCTAATTATCCCACACTACATGTCATAGCAATGCTGTGCCTCAATCTTTGAATGAAATGATTCAGGCACTTGACATGGTCCCTGATACGCTACATTATATCTTGCACTTAAAATTAATTCATGTAGAGCTTCAAACTTTGAAACACAAGATACAAAACAGAAGTATTAGTATAGGAAGTATTCTTTTAATCAGCTTTGAATGACGTCAAGACCCCTGATATACCCCAGTGACTTGGTGTACATGTGAATTGGCCAGATTGATTTTTCCATCAGAATAAAGTGGATGCAGACTTTTCAATTAACTTCAAGGTCACTGTTTATCTGTACATAAAAGCATTTGTTCCAGTTTTGTTATGCTTTTCATTTGGAGAATAAAGTTTATCAGATAAAAATAACATCTAAAATTGGATTGTATTTCAACCCCCCAAGAACATTCCCATATGAGGGGATAGAAATGATGTGATTAAATTGCCTTTTTAAAATGAATTAGCTCCCTTTGCATCATGGTATAATGCCATTTATTTCTGAAAGTGTTTAACTGTTAACTGTGATATAGTGGTACAACTGTTGTAGGCCATAATAATGTTAAGGTACCATGCATTATTCTCTACAGCATTACATCAGAAGGTGCTGCAGGGGTGTTAAAGCATTCACCTTTGTAAAGCATTTTTTGTAAACTTTTTTGTAGATTTGTGTTTTGATCTCTTATATTTAAAAAAATTGCATAACCCTAATGATTTTTTTTTCTTCTAATTATTATTTTTTTGAATATCAAAACAAGATTATATCATGCCTCTTGTAATGACATCTCCCCTTGGTCTGGGTAGCAGGAGATGGTCCATCACACTTAAGAATAGGGTCCTTGAAGATAGCAGGATGGCTTGGGAGCTTCATAAGATGGTTAGTAGGTAAACAACATTGGCCAGAAGCACTACTGCAGCAGCTTTCTTACTTTATTTGAGCGTAAAGCAAACTCCAGGTAGCATAATACTTTATATTCTATCAGTACGTAATTCCTTCACACATCAAAAAAGGTTCCTACTTCCAGCAACAGATTAGACTATTTTGGGGCTTTGTGAATTACCGTAACTGCCCCTTCCCAATAATAATAATAATAATAATAATAATAATAATAATAATAATAAACGAGTAAGGTCTTTCTCAGCATAAATCATTCAAGCACCAAAGACTGTGAAGAAAATTGTTTGAACTTTTTTAATGTTACAACATATGCTCTCTCTTTTTTACTTATTATTTACGTCACTTTGACGCACGCTTCTTGTCTGAAAAAAATTCTCCACACGAAACAGACAGGGCACCAGTTGAAGACAAGTACAATAACCAGTCCCACTTAACTGCCTCACCATTGACTATTGAATCTCTATTTTGATTGCTTTTCTTAGGCACATATATGTATGATTTGACTCACTGCGCTGATATTGAACGTGCTCACTCGAAAGAAATACCAGCTGCAGAAACTGTAGACTGAGGCTGGAAAACAGCAGCTCTCACAGGATGTTTCAAAACGGCTGTAGGACCTGCTATACTGATGGGAGGAATTAAATCAAATACAGGAGCCACTACACCAAACCAAGACGAATACCTTACTGATACCGTAACCTTACTGAAAACACATAATGGGTTAGCAATCCATTCTCAATCATACAGAGCTAATCCACTGTGCATAGGATAAACTAATATTATAAGTGAAGATGAAAATAATCAGTGGTAATGTTATGAGTCACACACTTTACTTTACACTTGAGCTTTATGTTTTATGATAATTAACATGAATCCATCAAAATAGAAATAAAATCTTACTGTCACTAAAATGAACACATGCCCTACAGAGTAAAAGCAGGTCAATTTACGCATGAAATGGCAATGTGCGTGAATGTTTGAGAAATTCTTCGGGTAAATCAGGTTTGTGTCTGAAAAAAACGGCCAAAGAGAGGGAAAATCCACACCCAGTTTTGCATGGAAACCCGCATTTCACATGTAAATGTTAATGAGCGTGTTTATCCTTAACTATAAATATTGCAAGGGGACAGGTCAGTTGTTACTGTGGATTCCAAGATGGCAGAAAGTAGTGGCTGATATGTGGTTTTATGGTTAGCAGTGGTGTAGTGAACCTTAATGATAATGCGGGTGGCTTTTTTTTATTATTATTGTGTTTTGCTGTGTGTGGTCTGTCATGTTGCATATCTCTTGCGGGTTTACAGTTCTGTATAAAACTTACCATGAATTGCGTTATGTCTGTATTATAGTATTAATGCAGCTGTTTGAGAATACCCTTAAATTCTTAAATATCTAACTGAATTAATTCCCATCCTTTATTGATCCCAGCTATGTCCAAAGACAACATGTGTCTGCCCTCCACGTTAGTAAATGTAGTTGTAGTTGAACTGGATGTCATGAGCCAGCTCGATCGCCCAAAACAGCGCAAAAACATCCAACAAGTTGTTTATGCTCCTTCAGAACTGACCAAATAAAATTGCAAATGAACGTATTGACTGTGCTTTATTTGTTTTCCCACCTCCCTCTCTATCTCTGGTCCCATGGCTAGCCTCCTCTCCGCACCTGAACCCACCTTCCTCTACTACTCCCATTCCTACAGCTCTCACTCTGCAACTCCCGACTTTCTCTCACACTCCTCCCAACTCTCCCCAACCTCTCTTGCGCTGCCGGTACTTATACCTCCCCCTGCTGCTCCAGCCTACTCTACCGACTAACCAACCTGATCTATCCCTGCTCCTTTCCCTATTCTGAGTGACGTGGTGGTACCTCGAACAGCACACGTAATGTAGACAGCACAAGACAGACGTCTCCGTTGGTTTTTAGCAATGGTGATCTACAATACCTGTTGGTCAGTTTCATTTTATACCTCTGAGTTTATTTTTAATTAATGAGTCGTACGATACATTAGTTGAAACAGTATTCACGAATAATGAAAACAGTCTGGGCAAGAGTAGGAAAACACACTATTAACCAGCCAGGCACAAGGTATTTTGCATTAGTACAGCAGCTTAGATTAATTTGTGTACCAGTTCTCTGTGCATGGAAACCACATTTTCACAAAAGTTCACTAGTAATCTACAAAAACAGCATGAGTACTTTACGCATAGCTAATTTACATATTAATCCCCACCTTTGCTATTCGTTTGCATGACGCTGGGTAAAAAACCTGGTTTACTCGAGTAAAATACGTTGAGCGAATGGAAACCCAAAAAAGCATTTTACACAAGACATTTTTCTCGTGTAAATGTCTCAAGTTTAAAAAAAAAAAAAAAACTTGCATGGAAATTCCATGATTGTTGCTTGTCAGGGAGCATATACTTGTATATCAGTGTTCACGGACCTGCTGTATTGCAAGAGCTTGAATACAAAAAACACAATGATGAGTTCCAGGGTATCACAAAAAACAAAAAGAAAACACAAAAAAACCCATCTGCTATCCTGTTTGTAAACTTCAATAACGGCAGGGTGAGGAAAATGCTTCTAATTATTTTGAAAGTGAATCTGTGGAAAAGTCTTTCTGACAAGCCATAAACTGTTATTATAGTTATCAAAGTGATCTTCCAAAACATTTTGTTTTCACCTGCAATCTTCAGAAAAATGTTGTATGCTCATCACTTTAGGACAGTTTGGATTTTCATGATCTTCTAGGCCTAATTAAAAATGATGCTTGTACCAGTTTTCCTAAATTAAATGTTATCTCCAAGTAGATTTCCACCATCTATTGATTTGTCCTAGAATTTACTGAAGTCAGTTTTAAGGGTTGTTATTCTTATTGCTATGTTTTTCTAATATATTCCTTAAGCAGCATTTGTTTTTCAGTTAGATTCAAAGCTATACATATTGTTTTCGATCCATCCCCAAGTAATTGAACCACTTGGGTAGCTCAGGTTGTTACTATAAATTGAGAAGACACTCCAGCTGCATAGCATTATGTGCATTAATGTCTAGCCCATGTAATTTGTATGATAATATAAAAGTCGTAGTTATGATTATAGAGTCTTTATTCTTGTTTTTTCTGATGTAGTCAGCTGTCACCATTATTCTCTGTGGGAGAGTTATTAGCCTCAGTAAGCTCACACTGTCCTAGTGGACTTGTAATGGTACAACATCCAGTATAATGATCGAAATTTGTCTTTACATGGTTGATAAGCTATATTTATCAAATCTTTAGGGAACATATTTATCTCAGAGTAAAGAAGTATTTATGAAAAAGGAATTTCTTCATTTTCATCTAAGCAGTTCTATTCTAAAGTTCCAACAGCTTAGAAAGCAGCTACTGTTTTATGCTTGAAACCTAAATTCGGGTGGTTTAGTTAGTTATGCAAAATACTCAACACAGTGGAAATATGGACACTAACTGGAATCATGAAAGGTATATGGTAGGGTAAGCACAATAAAATGTTTTCGTAAACATATTCTTTAAAAAAATAAAAATAAATAACAGCATCTACACCTGACAAGCAAGTAAAACTTCAAAAGAAAAAGCTCATACTCTCTTCTAGTGTACACCTGCATCAGTGCTTCAATGGGGTGTCTAACTGTAACCCCTGTTACTTTAATAAGCTCTTTAATGATGGTCCCTAACTTAGAGTTCAGTAACCAGTAAGGGGGACCATTTTTCCCTTTACTTGAGTTAGGAGAAACAGGAACTTAACAGTTTTTTTTTTTTTTTTTTTTCCACACGTGGATGTAGTCTATTGTGGATGACAGCGAAACGAAACAAAATAAACAGTGAGTACTAATGAGTACTAATTTAATTTGACTTTTGTTTTCCTTCAAATTTGCACCGTCCGTTTCTTTTCGTTTCATTTTGCTGCCATCCACGACAGAAAAACATTAAGTTCCTGATTTATAGTTGATTGATATTCGCGGTAGACAATGAAATTGTAGAAAATGACAACTCAATGCGACTAGCTGTTAAGTCCCAGGATAAATGCAGTATGAAACCTGATAGAGATTTTCCTTGACAAGAGAATTTATATGACTCAAAATTTGAATGATACCTGATACTAAAAATGAGTCATACCTAATAGCAAAAACGAGTGATACTGGAGGGGTGAGACTTGAATGAGAGATGCCTGATACTTGACTCTAGTAAGGGTGATGTCTGAGGAAGTCCTAAAATCGACAACGTACAGCAGAGTCAGCTCAGAATGTCCGATAGTTTCTTTAAAATAAGTTAGCAGACAAGAAAGGCAAAGCATGACATACCTTTCCAAACATGTTTATATATTTTTGTTATGATAGCAGTGTGTTAAAAAAATTAGTTTAATATCTACATCAATAGTCATCAAAAAACTACATTGCTCGATGACAATTATGCACTACTACTGGAAAAAAAAAAACAAACAAAAAAAAACCACAGGATTTATTGCTGATAAAATGGTACAAGATGAGGGTTGACCTGTTATTCCTTGTTAATTGGCAGGCTATCGATGACAATCAGTGTGCAGTTTTTTTTTTTTTTTTTTTTTTTTTGTTTTTTTTTTTTAAGACATCTGTGAGGCGAGAGTGTATTAAATGGAATGTCCAGACAGTAATTTATGTGTACAGAAATAAAATAATTTATTTTTATTCTCTATACACAACAAAAGGATTAAATAACAAACGAAAACAAAATGGTGTGAGGGAAGGAGTGCAGGGGTGAGATCCAAACAAACTGTGATGACTCGTCTTTAATTTGTCTTCGTGGCGACCCATACATAAACAAACAAAAGACAAAAGAAATGTTAGTGTTTTAAAAATTCCGCTGCACAAAACTAGTCTCTCCCTCCACCCATTACTCCTCCTATTTTACTTTCGGACCAACCCCGAACACAGTAGTACGTTCCCTTTAGTATGTAATGTCCCGCCTCTGTAGTCAGTGGAACACCAATCCCCAACCGACACGTGTCCTTATCCTTCACTTGACTCCAGTGGCTGGAATTTACATACTCGTACTTCCGCCCCTCACCAAGGTGCCGCCCCTCAAAAGATGACTTTTGCCATGGTCACGAGATCTTGGTAAGGGAAGTCCCGAGTTGGTTTGATGCCATCTACTGTCGGGAGGCTGAATCACAGACCGAAAACCCTTTGACTCATCACATATCCCACCCCTCAGAGTGGAGCCGAAGGAACACTCGGAAACCTCTAACCCTTCCCTTTTCCCTCCCTCCCGGGAAAAAAAATCAGCATTTTGATGTAAATTACCCGCACGATACCTTATTTGAAAGGCGAAGGGTTGGAGCGCCAGGTACCACCGCGTAATCCTAGCGTTTGAATCCTTCATCGTGTCTAACCACTTTAAAGAAGCGTGATCTGTGATGAGTACAAAGGGTCGTCCCAGAAGATAGTATTTTAAAGATTCCACTGCCCATTTCACTGCCAGGCATTCTTTCTCCACTACCGAATACCTCTGTTCTCTGGGCAGTAACTTCCGACTGATGTATAGTATCGGGTGTTCTACACCATCTCTCTCCTGGGACAGAACCGCCCCCAGACCAGTCTGCGATGCATCTGTCTGCAGGACGAACTCTCGGCTGAAATCCGGGCTTATTAATGCTGGGGCCTGACTCAAATTAGTTTTAATAGATTCAAAGGCTGTCTGACACTCTGCACTCCACTTAATTTTATTTGGAGCGTTCTTTTTAGTGAGATCAGTGAGAGGGGCGGCTATAGTGGAAAAGTGTGGAATAAAGCGGCGGTAATAACCAGCCAACCCTAACAGTGATCTCACCTGGGTTTTCGTGGTAGGTACCGGTGAATCCAACAAAGCCTGGACTTTTGAAACCAACGGTTTCACTCTACCCTTACCCATTATGAAACCTAAATATTTAGTTTCTTCTTTTCCAATAGCGCACTTTGCCATGTTCGCTGTGAGCCCCGCCCTCCTCAGAGACTGTAAGACGGCTTCTAATCTAGTCAAATGTTCTCTCCAGGAAGAACTATAAATGACTACATCATCGATATACGCAGCTGCATACTCTCGATGAGGTTGTAAAACCCTGTCCATTAGTCTCTGAAAAGTAGCAGGCGCTCCATGAAGTCCGAACGGCATAGTACAAAATTGAAAAAGACCCTCTGGGGTTGAAAATGCCGTTTTCTCACGAGAGGCTTTCGTTAATGGAATTTGCCAATATCCTTTCGTCAGATCCAGAGTTGAAATAAACCGAGCTTGCCCCAGTTTGTCTAAGAGTTCATCTACTCGAGGCATGGGATATGCATCAAACTTGGAGATAGCATTCACCCTCCTAAAATCGATACATAATCGTAGTGACCCATCTGGCTTGTCTATTGGTACTATTGGGCTACACCACTCACTTCGGGAAGGTTCAATTACCCCAAGTTTCAACATACACTCCACCTCCCTTCGAACAGAATCTCTCCGACTCTCTGGAATGCGATACGGTCTCTGTCTAACTCTTAGACCTGGCGGAGTGATAATAGCATGTTCGATCAAATGCGTTCTTCCAGGCACGTTAGAAAACACATCACTGAACATTTTAATTAGATTGCTTACCTCTTCACGCTGATCAGGAGTTAATTGTTCCCCCATCGGGACCTCAATTGCTGACTCTGACTCAATTGAGGGTCCAAAATCCTCTCCCTCCTGTACAGGAGATATAAAATGGACTTCCCGTTCTTTCCACGGTTTCAGGAGATTAACATGATAAATTTGACTTTCTTTCCGACGCCCAGGCTGTCGGATCTCATAATTGACTTTACCAATTGCTCGAATAACCTGAAAGGGACCCTGCCATTTAGCAAACAACTTAGATTCCGATGAGGGCAACAATAACAACACTTTATCTCCAGGTCGAAAGTTCCTAATTCTTGCATTTTTATTGTAGCTTTGTTGCTGCTTCTGCTGTGCCGCTTTGAGATTGTCATGTGCCAATCGACCGACTAATTCTAAGCGATCGCGTAACTGCAACACATATTTTACTACATTTTTAGACTCCTTTGACTGTTCTTCCCAGCCTTCTCTTATGAGATCCAAGATACCCCGCGGCTGCCGACCGTACAAGAGCTCAAACGGGGAAAACCCCGTTGAGGATTGTGGTACCTCGCGAACTGCAAAGAGCAAGTAGGGAAGCAGTTTAGCCCAATTGCGTTTTTCTTGATCTACAAAGCGGCGCAACATATTTTTCAAAGTCTGATTAAATCGTTCAACAAGCCCATCCGTTTGTGGATGAAAAACTGAGGTTCTAATTGAACGAATTTTCAATAATTTATATAGTTGCTGAATACAGTCTGACATAAAATTAGTGCCCTGATCAGTGAGAATTTCTTTCGGGATTCCCACCCTAGAGAATATTTTTACCAATTCATTCGCTACAGCTATTGCATTCATAGAGCGTAAGGGAACAGCTTCTGGATATCTCGTTGCGTAGTCCACTACTACTAAAATATACCGATATCCTGACTCTGTTCCCTCCAGAGGGCCTACTAAATCTACACCAATCCTTTCAAACGGTACCCCAATAATTGGAAGTGGAACCAGAGGTGCGGGGCGAACTGACTTAGGGGCAGCTAATTGACATTCAGGACACTCCGATACATACTTCCGCACCAGACCATAAACCCCAGGCCAAAAAAACCGGGCCAGAATTCGTTCCTGAGTCTTTTCAGTTCCCAAATGACCTGAAAATGGAATGTCATGCGCCAATCTCATGACTTCTGACTGAAAAGGCCTAGGAACCAATAACTGTTTTACGAGCTGTCCCGTCCCGGGAGCCCGGGTTATTCTATATAATAAGTGCCCAGATACAGAAAAATGCGGAAATACCACCGGTTGTCCTTCCTGCATATCCTTCCCCTCGATATATCTAACCCGTTTCCAAGCATACCGTAACGTGGGATCATTTTGTTGTTCATATCCCAAGTCAATATCTCGGTCCCAATGGTTAGGTACACAGAGAGGAGTGTCTTTTATTACATGACCTTCCACCTCAGTAACCTCGCAGCCCCGGTTACACTGAATACCTACTCCCTTTCCTTGCCGTTTAAGCGATTGGTTTACTTTTGTGTCAGACCCCTCCCCTTGTCGTCTCAGAGTTCCCTCATATTTTTCCACCCGACGCTCTCTTTTTGTTTTTCTTGGGCGGATTTTAGGGTTAAACAGGTCGGATTGCAACGGAAAAATCTCGCCAATTGTTTTCTCCTGTTGCTTTAATTGTCCCCTGGTAGAAACTAAGACCATTTCCCGACCTAAAATACGATCAAAAAACGGCCAGTCTCTTCCCAGGAGAACAGGGTATGGTAAACATTGCGCTACAGCCACTTTAACGCAAGCTGAATAATCACCTACAATAAGTCTAACTTTAGTGGTGGGATAAACCCGAGTTTCTCCATGAATACAGGAGATAGCCACTTTACCCTGTGGCTCCCAGGCTACCCCATCCAAGAGAGCTTGCCGAATCAATGTTTGTGCACACCCAGAGTCCGCAAATGCGTAAGTACTCTTTCCCCCGACCTGTACTCTTAACTGATAAGGGCCCTCCCGACATTCCCCAGTGTTCCTACCTGTTACTGCTGACCAGGATCTTGTCGCCAGGTCCACCTTTATTACTGGACAATTCCTGGCAATGTGTCCAGGCTCATTACATTGGTAGCACACTTGGTTAGGAGGCATCAACGGAGTTAATCTGTCCTGCGAGTCCGCGACCGGCAGGTTAGGGGGATTCTCTCTCGCCCAGGATGGGGCTAACCTCGACCTCCATGGTCTGAAGGTCCGGTTACCCCCTCTGGGCTTCATTGGTTGGTTGGTCCGAGTTAGTTTAGGGGCAGGAGTGGGGTCTGACCCGGCGCCTTCGTTTGCGTCTTCTCTCTAAAAAATGTTTTGACCCGGAGGGCATCCTCGAGAGTGGTAGGTCTATTCCTCTTAATCCACTCTCGATTCCCTGGCGGTAGTATAGACGCAAACTGTTCTATAACTATTTTCTGCACCAGTTCTTGGGGTGTATGTTCTTCTGGCCGCAGCCACCGGGTGCACTGATCTAAAAGATATTGTCCCGCAACCCGGGGCCGCATCCCCTTGGACAGCTGGTATTCCCGAAAACGGCGCCGGTATGTTTCCTCCGTGATCCCGAGGCGTGAGAGAATGGCTTCTTTAACTTTAACATAGTCCCCTGCATTCGTGGCCGTCAGGGCTCGATACGCTGCCTGAGCTTCCCCTGTCAGGCAGGGTGCCAATTTCATGGCCCAGTGTTCCCTAGGCCACTCTGCAGCCTCTGCCACTCTCTCAAAAGTAATCAAGAAAGCCTCGGGATCATCTTCCGAGGTCATCTTCTGAAGATTAGGCTGAGCTGCAAACATCCGGGCAACCGCTCTCTCTGATGTTGATATTGATAGTTTTTCCACCAGCTGTCCAAAGAACAGGGCGAGCTGTTCCTGGTGCCGTGTCTCTCTCTCCTCTCGCTTCTCCTCCTGCTCCCTAAACATTGTCAAAACTGTAGCTGGATCCATTTTCACTTCTGACACCACGTGTGAGGCGAGAGTGTATTAAATGGAATGTCCAGACAGTAATTTATGTGTACAGAAATAAAATAATTTATTTTTATTCTCTATACACAACAAAAGGATTAAATAACAAACGAAAACAAAATGGTGTGAGGGAAGGAGTGCAGGGGTGAGATCCAAACAAACTGTGATGACTCGTCTTTAATTTGTCTTCGTGGCGACCCATACATAAACAAACAAAAGACAAAAGAAATGTTAGTGTTTTAAAAATCCCGCTGCACAAAACCAGTCTCTCCCTCCACCCGTTACTCCTCCTATTTTACTTTCGGACCAACCCCGAACACAGTAGTACGTTCCCTTTAGTATGTAATGTCCCGCCTCTGTAGTCAGTGGAACACCAATCCCCAACCGACATGTGTCCTTATCCTTCACTTGACTCCAGTGGCTGGAATTTACATACTCGTACTTCCGCCCCTCACCAAGGTGCCGCCCCTCAAAAGATGACTTTTGCCATGGTCACGAGATCTTGGTAAGGGAAGTCCCGAGTTGGTTTGATGCCATCTACTGTCGGGAGGCTGAATCACAGACCGAAATCCCTTTGACTCATCACAACATCCTTTTTGCTTTTTTAAATATTTATTTATGCCAAAAAAAATTCAAAAACATGATTGCCTTTATTATAGATTTCCTATAAATACTAGAAAGATGTGCTTTTTTAGTGGGAAACATTAGTTCTAGTGTATTTCAATTCTCTGTGTGTCTCCAAGACTCTAAGCTAGATCCATGACCAATGATCTCTAATAGCAATGCATAGCATTTCAAATGGATTAACATGGTGGTGAGTCATGTTTTAAAATTGTTCTTGTTGTTATATCTCTGAATCAATATAAAAACATGTGTATGAATATTATAAAAGATTGTTCCAATTATATTTCCCAAGCAAAAAAATATGCATTGTTTCAAGACGGTAATTGACCATTTCAGCTATATAGCATGTCTTATGAGGTGAAAAACAAAAAACAAAAAACAAAAAACAAAACATTGTGGATGTTTTACAGTGAAGATGATTGTAATAGGGTCCACTGTTGTCACAAAGCACAAGAAACAATGGAATGGAGTTCAGTGCCTTTTCACATTTTAATTGGTTGCTGATAGTGATGTTCATAAAAAAATGCCTGTATGTCAATTCAAGGGTTAAAGTCTTCACACAATGGACGTGATGCAGTTAGTCCAGTGATAAAATGGCATTTTCACTGTAAACTACCTTTCACATCAATGGCGATGTCATGGCAAATTTTATTAACAAACAACAAAACAGCTATTGGTGTCTTTGTATGAGAGACTACATTAGTTCAAATGTACTCAGATTAGTCCCAGATATGTTCTCCCTAATTGCCGTGTCTATCTTTTTTGTGTCCTTTATTGTACAGTTCTGGGTATTTTGATATTACAAATAATAATAATTTACCACTTGAAAGCTTGGGATAGGGTGCTAACACTTGTTACTTTGAAACAGGCTTGTAATTCCTGTTTACAGTCCATTTACAGTAGAAACCCAGATTCTCCAACAGTCTGTGTAGCTTTCCACTGTTATCAAGGCAATGGGTGCTGATTGGAATTCTGGGCACTTCATTCAACACATGTCTTATCTGTAAAACAGCTGACTTCTTGGAAATATGGTGTGTTTTCTAATTCTCCACATTAATGCTACTGGCACTGGAACAATGTATCCTGATAGTGAGTACTGACCTACAACTTGACCAGAGCCTGTATGTTTTTTATATGATCTGACTTTAGAAAATACTATGAGCTGTCAGTCTTCTATAGGTGAAAAAGAGCATCTCCCTGCACTGGGATTTTTCAGATTTCCATGCAGTTCATGGCAGAGTTCATCTCATATTTCTGAACGTAATCAGTGCTGTTTGATAATGTGCGAGAATTGCAATCTTATAAAACAAATCTAAGTATTCCATCTGGAACAATGCATCCTTTTTATTGTCAGATTCTCTTTCAAAAGCTATAATAACACATTGGCACACAAAAAAAAAAAAATACTAATCTTTTAGCAGAGGTTTCCCTAAGTGGATTGAATGGTTGTTGTTTCTTTTGTTAGATAAATAAGGTACAAATGCAAAACTGTATTACATATTTATATTACTGGTTCCTTGTACTTCCCCATAACCCACATTCACTTGTCATAGTAGCTAATCAAGTCATAACCATTTACTTGGGTAAACATAACACAGTAATAGTCAGGCAACCAATCATTTCAACTCATAGTCACATATGTGGAAATTAGTAGAAACTATTCTGATATCATTGTTACAATATAAGAGCAAAATATGGCAATCCTTTAATTGTATAATGTATAATGTGTAGCTCTCAGGACTACAGCTCCAGATCCGAGTAAAATTGTATATCAGACCTGTGTTTAATTTTTTTTGTTTGAGGTTAAGAATATATTTAACATTTGTTTTCGTCAGGTTTTGGGGAGGTGTTTCTTTTTGTTAGGAAGTTTTATTTAATTATGTATGTATTTATTTATTTATTTATTTATTTATTTATTTGTTAGTTTAGTTAGTTCGCTATCCATATGTTTGGTTTTACAGTCAACCTCTGTTAACTCGACTAGTGGATAACTCAACACCTTTGCTTAATTCGACAGACAGTATTGGTCCCTGATTTTCTCCATATAAAATATATGCATCCTGCGTCTTAATTCGACACCATGCTTTAATTGTACTGACCTCTGACTGGAAACGGATTGTTCATTCATTCATTCGCAACTACCAAGTGCAGCTGGTTATAGTCTCAGTTAACAATAAGTGAGAAAAGTTTGTTTTGTAAAAATAACACTAGTTATTTTGTTAATTCTTATTTCAATTGAACTATACGAGTTGTACCGAGTTCGTACATTACTGTATACTGTAATTGATTCATTCACTGCAGTTCTTTCAATGGTTTTCATAAAGACACAAATAAAAAAAAAAATTGTAAATACTATAAAAGTGTGAGTTCTGTTACTTATATGCATGATAATGCCATGGCTCATGTGCACCCATGGTTAACTTGTAACATTGTTGCATTAACTTAAAAACTTTAAATGAGAAAAGCAACAAATAAATAAATAAAGGGTAATATCCCTTTAAGAGGAGCCATTGGGCTCTAGTACCTTTCCGTTCCACCTCCAGGTCTATTTACTGGTGGCCAAATTATTAGCAAAACATGTTTTTCCACATTTTTTCTTTTATTAAGGTCAGGTGGTCATCGGGGGAAGTTTTTTTTTCTTATGTTCTGTGTTTGGTAACAGGGTTAGGTTTCTGGCTGCTCTGATTTTAACCAAAATCATCTACTAAAAAAATAAAAGGTTGTAAAGTCCTTTTAGGAAAAGAAAAGTATTAAAAGTACCGAACCTTGATTTAAAGAGCAGTTTGCTGACATCCTCTTCCTTCTTTCTCTTGGATTATAAATACTTTTTGTTGTTTTTGTTGGAGTTTTCCGGTTTTGTTCTGGAAGGGCAGCAACCCCATGGATTTTCTACACTTACAGCTTCCACAGACCTGATGAGATCTAACCAATCTTTTTTTCTAGATTTTGGATTATTGTTTGGGTTATTTCTTTTTTCCAAATTGAGGAGCTGCAGCAACTTGACTATTCTGTTCGGGACTGTGTATATTTGTGGGGTGTTGGTTTGGGGTTATTTCTGGTGTAAGATAGCAGGGAGGGGATTCAAATCCTTCCCTGCTAAAACATGTGAGAATGCACATTTGGGTGTTATTGGTCTAATTGTTTAATTGTTTTATTGTTTAGTAATCCCCTGCACCTGGTGGTAATTGTAAATTAGAGCCAGGTGCAGGGTATTTTAGGAATGCAGACAGTTTGTTTGGGGTTGCTGAGAGGTGGGAGACAGAAGGTGTGCTCTGTTTCCAATCAGTCAAGAGTAAGGTACAGTGATAAACTGAGTGAGTTTTGTGTTTGTGTAACAGGTAAATGGCTTAGCCGCCTGGGTGTTAGTCAGAGACCTGTTGGTGTATAGTCAGATCTCCAAAACGGAGTTAAGTTTTTGTTTCTGTTTTGCGTATTTGATTTATGTTTATTAAAAGTGCGCGCAAGCGCCATTAAAGTCCATTTCTGTGTCCTGGGTCTATTCTTAAAGGGGCAATGAACTATGTGAGTGAGAGGATCGTTTACACTGGTCACTTGTAACTGTCGTATCTTCATCGTTAATGTTTCTGTTCAATACACTTGCTTGTTGGTTAATTGAACTGGGTCCAGAATCTATTTATTTATTTATCTGACAGTATTCCATAAAATTTTGGAAACCGTTAAAGAATTTGGTGGCCCGTACGGGGAACCAGTTGTTGCAAGTATTCAATATAGCAGGTGTGTTGTACAGATATGGCTACTAGTGAAACAGATACGCTTGAACTTCAGTCCTTTCAATTGCCATTAGATTTTACAAGTGATCAATTTGTAACGCGTAGAGATCCGGTGCGTGATCTTGTGACTAGCTTGGATGAATTTATATATTGCTGACTGTGAGGCGACAGTGTATTAAATGGAATGTCCAGAAAGTAATTTATGTGTACAGAAATAAAATAATTTATTTTTATTCTCTATACACAACAAAATAATTAAATAACAAAAGAAAACAAAATGGTCTGAGGGAAGGAGTGCAGGGGTGAAATCCAAAACCGATCGTGATAACTCGTCTTTAGTCGTCTTCGTGGTAAACCATACATAAACAAAAAAAGACAAAAGAAATGTTAGAGTTTTTTTTTTTTTTCAAAAAATCCTGCTGCACCAAACTAGTCTCTCCCTTCACCTGTTACTCCTCCTATTTTACTTTCAGACCAACCCCGAACACAGTAGTACGTTCCCTTTAGTATGTAATGTCCCGCCTCTGTAGTCAGTAGAACACCAATCCCCAACTGACAAGTGTCCTTATCCTTCACTTGACTCCAGTGGCTGGAATTTACATACTCGTACTTCCGCCCCTCACCAAAGTGCCGCCCCTCAAAAGATGACTTTTGCCATGGTCACGAGATCTTGGTAAGGGAAGTCCCGAGTTGGTTTGATGCCATCTACTGTCGGGAGGCTGAATCACAGACCGAAATCCCTTTGACTCATCACACTGACATTGAGCCTGAAATTAATAATGACCTTGAACCAGATCTGCCTTCTCCCACTACTGAAGCTGATTTGCATAGCATGCATGATTTACCCAGTATTCGTGATATCTGTGATTAACTTCATTATTGATTAGGTATTGTTGAGACTGAACTAAAAGCCCTAAATATTAGTTCTATCAGACAAGATGATTTGCTTATATATTATGTGGATTGGAAATGTATAAGATTGGAGCAATAATTTATTTGGCTTTTCAAAAATTACAACCGTCCATCGTTAATTGTTTCCAACGTCGTGACCAGCAAATAGAATCTAGATTTAAAGGCAGGGCCAACAAAGCAAGTACTCCTAACAAGCCTAACACCCCTTCTGTGAGCTTTCAGGAAACAAGATCAATAAGCTAAGTGGGAACAATGTGTGATAGCGGGTTCACAGTGCCTCCCAGAGGAAGAAGCACCAATTACCATCACAAATTTCCAGTGAAACTAGACTTTCCTAGTTTTAGAGGTGTTGGTGAAGAAGATGATCCTGTGTCATACGTTGAACGCTGTGAAGAATTTTTGGCACTCCACCTCATGTCAGATGAGGAGGTTTTGGCTACTCTCAACACGGTTCTGAAGGAAACAGCTAAAGATTGGTGGAGGGCTGAGCGAGCTACAATCACCTCATGGACTAAATTTAAGCATGCCTTTATGAAATCATTTTTGTCTGATGACTATGAAGCAGAGGGAGATAGATACATCCGTGACAGGATACAAGGACCTACAGAAAGCATCCGAGATTTCGCTTTCCACTATCGTGCATTGTGTAGGCGCTGGAAAACTGGTCTCAGTGAAAAGGAGCTAGTGCAGCTAATCCTACGCAACAGCAACCCTAAATTGGCAAGCAATTTGAGAGGTACTGTGACCACTGTTGATGAACTGGTCAGGATTGGAATGTTAATTGAAAATGATTGTGCCATTCAAAAGGAGTTTTGGGCCAAAATAAATGCCAATAATAAAAATGAATCTAGTAGAGTGAAAAAAACAGCAGCTCTGTTTCCAACATCAGGAGGAAGCAAACCCCCTCTGGGAAGAGGTAATATCAGCTTGTTACAGCCTGACAACCTGACACCACTTCCACCTTCCCCATGGTCAAGCTTGTTGTTTCTGTACGAGTCAGAAGCGTAGCGTGTCGGGCTTTGCTGGATACTGGATGCTCTTATACCCTGATGCAGAGTCGCTATGGAAACACATTCAAAAGCCTCAAGAAAGCCTTACAGCATGTACAGAACGTACATTTATCCTAGCAGATGGACAAAGTCATCAAGCTGTCAGATGTGTCCAACTTGTGTACTCTCTGCATGAAGAGCTTTGGACTGTTGACCTACATCATGAGGGATTCACACTTAGCATTCTCTCATTATAGGTCTGGATTTCCTGAAGAGAACTGGAATTTCAATTGATTTTAAGAAAGGAATATATGGCATGAAGCATGTCCAGGGACTGCAATTTTATTCTTTTTTTTTTTACAGGACTCTGTGGGATGGCAAGAGCAGAAACTGAGAAATCATCCACTTTCTTTGGACTGTATTTATCTATGCCTGAGTCAGCAGGTTCGCTGAGGTTCTCGGTGGTCAAGGCCACAATTCAAGCTGTGGTTGAGAAAGCTGAAACATCTGTGTCAGGAAAAGAGCAACTTAGTACCCTGTTACATCACTGGCCTAGGGTATGCACTGGTCAGTTGGGGTTAACCAACATAGTAACACATAAGATCATTACCAATGATAACGTCCCTATGCGGAAGAAGATTTTTAGGGTCTCTTTTTTTCAAAACGTCACCTCATAGAGGAACATGTTTGTGACATGCTGAACAGAGGCATCATCCAGCCTTCACAATCTCCCTGGGGCGCACCTGTAGTACTTACAAAGAAAAGAGACAGTAACACTCGTTTTTGTGTTGACTACAGAGGCATAAATGCAAAAAACAACCTGGATGCATATCCCATGCCGAACATTCATGAGATCATAGAGTCTCTGAATGGAGCGTGGGTATTCAGTTATCTTGATTTAAAGAGTGGCTATTGACAAGTCGCCATGGATCCTCCCAGCATACATAAAACTGCCTTTGTAACACCCTCTGGTTTGTATGTATTCAAAGTCATGCCCTTTGGTCTCAAAAATGCAGCAGCAACCTTTCAGAGACTTATGGAAGCTGTATTGGCTGACTTGAAAGGGAAGATCTGTTTCGTATGTATAGATGATACAACTATCTATTCAAAGACTGAATCACAACATCTATAGGACCTTACAGCTGTATTTCAAAGATTGCAGACAGCAAACTTAACCTTAAATCTAAGGAAGTGCCATCTACTACAACATAAAATCCAATTCCTCGGGCATGTAATCTCCAGTGAAGGCATTAAGACAGATAATCAGAAGATGGAAGCCATCGAATCCTTTCCTACTCCTTGCTCCTTAAAGGAGGTACAGAGATTTTTGGGTATGGCAGGATGGTACCATCGATTTATTCATGGGTTTGCAGAAAGATCAGCTCCCCTTAATGCTCTTAAGAAGAAAAGAGCTAAATGGATTTGGTCTCCCGAGTGTCAAGCTGCCTTTGAGGATTTAAAACATGCCCTGTCCACTTCTCCAGTTCCACAGCATCCTGACTACAATCAATCCTTCCGTGTCCATACTGATGCCAGTCATATGGGCCTGGGAGCAGTTTTGACCCAATATGTGGGTGAAGTAAAGCATGTTGTGACATATGCTTCCAGGTTGTTAAATCCTGCTGAGACTATTCTGTTTCAGAGAAGGAATGTCTTGCAGTTGTTTGGGCTGTGGAGAAATGGTGTCCTCTGCTGGAGGGAACAAAGTTTGAGGTTATTACAGACCATGCTGCACTTGTTTGGGCTTTCAACAATCCCAAGCCTACTTCTCGTCTGATTCGATGGACTATCTGACTTCAAGACTTTGACTTTTCTATTGTATACAGGAAGGGGAAATTCAACACCGTTCCTGATGCGCTGTCAGGTGCTCCAGTTGAACTAGATGGATTAGCTGCTGCCTGCATTAAAGAGAAGTCAGATTCATTCTTCTGCTCCTTACATGTGGATTGGCCTGAGATTTCTCAAGCGCAAGCAAATGACAAGGAGGCTCAAGATATCATACAGAGCATTGTCAAGGGTGATGTTCATGTTGGTTGCATAAGTTACATTCTAGAGAATGGAATCTTGTATTGTCAAATTCCTGGGAAGTGTAATGGTGTTAAACTACAACTCTTCATTCCTTGCAGTCTTTGGGAACAATTCTTGAAATACTTTCATGACAGCCCTCTAGGAGGTCACTTGGGACGTCTGAAGACTCTCCTATGCCTCCTAGATGTTGCTTACTGGCCACAAGTTCGAAAGGATGTCTGGGAATACACCAAAAGCTGCATAACCTGTCAACAGTTCAAGCCTGTCTGCCTGAAACCCGCTAGAATGCTTCAATCAACATCCGTAAAGGAACCAGGAGTGATGCTCGGGGTTGATTTGATGGGCCCTTTCCCACTTAGCAAACAATACCATCAATATCTTTTTGTCCTAGTAGACTACTGCAGCAAGTGGGTTGAACTGTTTCCAATTGATGATTCAAAGACTCCCGAACTAGTCACTATTCTTATCCGAGATATCTTTACTAGATGGGGCTCTCCATTATATTTGGTATCTGACTGGGGGGGGGGCGCAGTTTACTAGTCAGCTGATTAAACAGGTCTGCCGTCAGTCGGGGGTTGTACAGAAGCTTACTACTAGTTACCATCCACAAACCAATCTTACTGAATGTGTCAACCGTACTCTCAAAACAATGATCTCTTTGTACGTCAAAGCGAATCATGCTAACTGGGATCAGTGGCTCGCAGAGTTTCGCTTTGCCATAAACTCTGCCACACATGAGAGTACAGGGTTTTCACCTGCCGAAATTGCTCTGGGACGTGAACTTAAGGGTCCTCTGGAAAGACTCATAGGAAGATCCAGAACAGGATTCATACACTCTGAAGTTGTTGGAACAGGCAAAGAAAATTGTAAATCGCTCTCAGTCAAAACAGGCTCGCTATTACAGTCCCAAAAGGCATGCTGTTAACTTCTAAGTTGGAGACAAAGAGGGTGATGGTGTACCCACAATGTCCAATGCCAAGATGGGATTTGCTGTGAAGCTTGCTCCAAAGTGGAGAGGTCCTACAACAATCAAAAAGAGATTAGGACCTGTTAACTATCAATTAGCTCTAGACAATAACCCTGATAACCACGAGACACACCACATCAAGAATATTAAAATATTTTTTGGTCCGTCTTCCCGTACCTCAAGTCTGGGGAGGGGGTTATGTAACATTGTTGTATTAAATTAAAAGCTTTCAATGAGAAAAGCAGCAAATAAATAAAGGGTAATATCCCTTTAAGAGGAGCCTCCAGGTCTATCTACTGGTGGCCAAATTATTAGGAAAACCTGTTTTTCCACATTTTTTCCTTTATTAAGGTCAGGTGGTCATCAGGGGAGGGTTTTTTTTTCTTATGTTCTGTGTTTGGTAACAGGATTAGGTTTCTGGCTGCTCTGATTTTAACCAAAATCATCTACTAAAAAAATAAAAGGTTGTAAGGTCCTTTTAGGAAAAGAAAAGTATTAAAAGTACTGAACCATGATTTAAAGAATAGTTTGCTGACATCCTCTTCCTTCTTTCTCTTGGATTATAAATACTTTTTGTTGTTTTTGTTGGAGTTTTCCGGTTTTGTTCGGGAAGGGCAGCATCCCCACAGATTTTCTACACTTAGTTTCCCCAGACCTGGTGAGATCTAACCAATCTTTTTTTCTAGATTTTTGATTATTTTTTGATTATTTTTTTTTCTTTTTTCCAAATCGAGGAGCTGCAGCAACTTGACTATTCTGTTCGGGACTGTGTATATTTGTGGGGTGTTGGTTTGGGGTTATTTCTGGTCACTTGTAAATGTTGTATCTTCATCATTAATGTTTCTGTACAATACACTTGCTTGTTGGTTGATTGAACTGGGTCCAGAATCTATTTATTTTTCTGACAGTATTCAGTAAAATTTTGGAAACTGTTACAAACTCGACACCTCAGATAAGTCGACACTAAATGGCATCCCTGTGGGCTGTCAAGTTAATTGCGGTTGACTGCATATACAGTGCTTATAGAAAGTCTACACCCCCTTGAACTTTTTTCACATTTTGTTGTTGGTGCCTCAGAGTTTCGTGCATTTAAATGAGGATTTTTTTTTCCACTTATCTACACACCATACTGCACACTGTTAAGGGAAAAAAATGTTTTTATTGAGAAAAAAATATATTTTAAAAATGCAAAACTTAAAGATCATAATTGGATAAGTCTCCAAAAAGGTGCTTCCACCAATACTTGGTGGAAGCACCTTTGGCAGCAATTACAGCTGTAACTCTGTTGGGATAGGGCTCTACCAACTTTGCACACCTAGATTTGGCAATATTTGATCATTCTTTAGAAAACTGTTCAAGCTCTGTCAAATTCCTTGGGGAGCGTTGATGAACAGCAATCTTCAAGTCATGCCACAAATTTTTGATTGGATTTAGGTCGGGGCTCTGACTGGGCTCAAGGACATTTACCTTTGTGATCCTTAGCCACTCCAGTGTAGCTGTGGCTGTGTGTTTCGGGTCATTGTCATGATGAAAGGTGGACTTCCGTCCCAGTTTCACTTTCTTGCAGTGGGCAGGAGGTTTTCCTCAAGTACTTCACTTTATTTTGCTCCATTCGTTTTCCCTTCTATCCTGACAAGTGCCTGTGACAGAACTACAATGAGTTCTGGTTGTAAATCTCCCTCCCTACCTGTGAGGGTGTGTGATGAGTCAAAGGGATTTCGGTCTGTGATTCAGCCTCCCGACAGTAGATGGCATCAAACCAACTCGGGATTTCCCTTACCAAGATCTCGTGACCATTTCAAAAGTCATCTTTTGAGGGGCGGCACCTTGGTGAGGGGCGGAAGTACGAGTATGTAAATTCCAGCCACTGGAGTCAAGTGAAGGATAAGGATAAAGGGAACGTACTACTGTATTCGGGGTTGGTCCAGAAAGTAAAATAGGAGGAGTAACGGGTGGAGGGAGAGACTGGTTTGGTGCAGCGGGATTTTTAAAACAAAAAACACTAACATTTCTTTTGTCTTTTTTTTGTTTATGTATGGTTCGCCACGAAGACGATTAAAGACGAGTCATCACAGTTTGTTTTGGATTTCACCCCTGCACTCCTTCCCTCACACCATTTTGTTTTCTTTTGTTATTTAATCATTTTGTTGTGTATAGAGAATAAAAATAAATTATTTTATTTCTGTACACATAAATTACTGTCTGGACATTCCATTTAATACACTCTCGCCTCACAGGGTGCTAAAAATCGAAAGCAGTTTCTGGACGTGCTGGCCTGACAGTGTTTCCGGGGTCAGGAAGTCTGTCAGCCTGGAAGGAAGTGAGACTCTGTTGCAGGAACGTATTGACCTGGAAGGTAAACGAGGTATCAGCTGCAAGCAATAGACACAGCTGCAATTGTTTACCAAGGGGTCATGTGGGATAGCATAAAGGGGGCCATAGAAATGCTAATCTTTTCCTTCGCTTGGTTTAAAATACGAGGAACAGGAAGGACCAGGAGATTGTTCCTTGAAACAGAAAAGTTTGTGAATGTTTTATTTGATTTTGTGTTTAGTAACTGTCTGGCTTTTTGTAATCATTAGACAGCTCAGCACTAATCCGCATCTGTCGCCTTGGGCCAGCACTAAACCAGATCATCACTGCACTTTTCACTAACTGTCTTTAATAAATTATCACCCACCATGAGCACTGCAGCACTGACCCGGACTGATAACTGTCTTGTATTATTATGGGGCGGATAAATACTGTGTTATTATTTTGGTTATGCAGAACCTTTTGTGTAAATACCCTCCGTGCTTTACACATAGGTGTGTATTGCAGGAGGTTTATTGTTTGGTCACCAGACCGGGAATTACAAAATAAAATATTTCCAACTGGATTATAATTACCTGCCTGTGATTATTCCTGCACTGCATCACCCATCACCTGTACACAGTCAGCAGCCACTTTGTCACACCATCATGCTTCACAGTAGGGATGGTGTTCTTTGGGTGATGCGCTATGTTGGGTTTGCACCAAACATAACCCTTTTCATTTAGACCAAAAAGTTCCATTTTTGTTTCGTCAGACCAAAAAACCTTTTGCCACATGGCTACAGAATCTCCTGAGTGTTTTTTTCATACTTCAAAACGGGATTCAAGGTGGGCTTTCTTGAATAATGGCTTCCTTCTTGCCACCCTACTATACAGGCCTGATTTGTGTAGTGCTTGGGATATTGTTGTCACATGCACACTTTGACCAGTCTTGTCCACAAAAGCCTGTAGCTCTTGCAAAGTTGCCATTGGCCTCTTGGTAGCCTTTCTGATCAGTTTCCTTCTCTCTGGGTCATCCAGTTTGGAGGGATGGCCTGATCTAGGCAGGGTCTTTGTGGTGCCATATACCTTCCATTTCTTAATAATCA